>NC_043967.1:23492311-23532311 GCF_902148855.1 Sphaeramia orbicularis
GGGTTTGTTCCAGCTTGGCTTGCCGTCCCCCCATGATGCACGTTAAGGTGCGTCTCCCTCTAGTGTGTAGGCTGTCGCAGTGGTAGACGACGATGGAGCCCAGCTTGAGGTCGGTACCCACCCGCGTCCCATTGCGTACAAGGCCCGGCTCGAAGCAAGACTCCCTGGGGTTCTCTGCGGAGAGAGGTAACACGGTGGAAAATCAGTGACAGGAGGGAATGTGCTGGTTTTCAATAAAAAGACTTTTACATCAAGCTGCAGTGGACGTAATAGAAGAGAAGCTGTTTTCCAGTCGAACATTCCTGATGTTCCTGGAGTTCCTGTCTGTTGCTTCGTCTTTTTCTACCACTCTGTGCTTTCCCTCTTTCAGTAAATATATCTGAGTGACTGCCACTTTTCTCCAGCCCTTGACGGTGCCCTCTCATGTGTGGCTGCTGGAGGTATGTATGGCTGCGGAGACCGACAGGCAGCTGATTGAGAGTGGCACTGCTCTGGCCCAAGTCTGCTGACTGCACACAACCGCCTCTCACACAACGCTTCGCTGTGCAGTCAACTAGAGAAGACAACGCACATACGCAAGCTTTCTGTCTCTCGAAACACGCACACTACCCACATACCCACTTCAGATACACTCTCACCAACACACACACACACACACACACACACTGTATCTAACCACATATCAATCACCTCTCCTGAGGTTGTAAGATAGATGTCTCGCTCAATCTACCATCACATTGTTCTAGGCTGGAAAACGTGTGTGTGAGTGGAAGGCTGTCAATTTGGGATACTTCACACCCTTACAGCTAAAATAAACATAAGGAAAATGCCTGAAGTTGTTGAGCTCACTCTCACAACAAACTCTGATGACTTAACACACACACATTCATACAAAACTGGAGCTGAGACAAAAGTTGACGGTAAGTGTCTAATGAAAGTCAATCAAGTAGACTGGTTATTGACTGGTGTTCTGATGACCTCTGTGTTTACGCTACGTAGCAATTTTTTAATTCAGATTTTGAAGCAACCCTGAAAACTACAGAGATGCAAGTAATTGTATTAGACGTAACTTGTCAAACCCAAATATGTTTGATCAATGAGTTGTGAAGACGTTAAAAATCCATCTGTCAGTTATTATTAGAGAACAGTCAACACAAGTCACTCAAACTTCCCCTACCAGTCAGGACAGTGTTCAAACAAGATTAAATTGATGGATGTTTCTGACTGTATTCTTCAATTATACTTCTGGAATTACAGATTTTAACCATTGCTCAAATAACATGTAATGAATGTCTGATATATGCATAGTATATACTTATCAACCATACAGACTGAGAAATGACCTCTTTTTTATTTAGTTATGACTGGTCTATTTTACCTGCTCCGTGCCCTAGATTATAACCGCCTAGTTCTTTTATCTGTGCAAATATCTAAAAGGAGACTGATTATTTTTGGCAGATGTGCTCTTTGTAAAATCTGTAAAATACATTTAAATGTTCCAACACCAGAGACTGATATTTGGTTTTGTTTAACTATCACAAAATATGGTCTTTTATTACATTTGTGCTTACTTTTTCTGTGTTAAACCCAGCCCAGCACAAATTCTAGATACAAGCCATAGACAGGAGAATTACTTAGCATAAAATACAATATAATAAAGAAATGTAAATAGTATGTAGGCTGGTACCATTCTGTGTGGAGTTTGCATGTTCTCCCCGTGTCTGCGTGGGTTCTCTCCAGGTACTCTGGCTTCCTCCCACCATCCAAAGACATGCACTGATAGGTTAATTGGTTAATCTGAATTGCCCATAGGTGTGAATGTGAGAGTGAATGGTTGTCTCTATATGTCAGCCCTGTGATGAACTACCAACTCGTCGAGGGTGTACCCCGCCTTTGCCCATAAGTAGCTGGGATAGGCTCCAGTGACCCCCACGACCCTAGTGAGGATAAAGCGGGTTCAGATGATGAATGAATAATATGTTATATGTACAGAATGATATATTAGCAGATACTCTTAAATTTCCTGCTTCACTCTTGAGTGCTCCACCTGTGTTCCACACTTTGCTTTCTGTATTTTGCTGCTGTAAACACTGCAGCTTCCCCACTGTGGGATCAATAAAGCCACATCTTATCTATCTTATCTTATACATGTTGCTGATAGTACATGAAACCAGAGGACCCATATGGCACAGGGGACAACATGCTAACTCTATGGGACCCAAGTTATCTTTAATTTAACCCTAAATTAACCCTAATCTGGGGCTGGGCGATAAAACGATAATGATATATATTGCAAAATAACTTTTCCTTGATAGAAATATGAGACACGCTCGACACAATTTTGACAGAATTCATTCATCCATGTTTTGACAGACATAACAGCCAATCCCAATTAAATAAATTTGATTTATATTGTGATACATATCGATATTGTCTGATATGAAAAAAAATATCGTGATATGATCTTTTTCCATATCACAGCCCTACCCTAAACAAGTGTTGTCAATGCTTCAACCCAACCATAAAACTGCAAAAGTTTCATATGAATGCAATTTTTGAGACATTATGTGCATCACGAGCACATAAAACACTGGAATGATATGCCTGTTTCTACAGTATGATGCAACAGGATATGATGACATGTATCCTTCCTTTTCTGTTGTAAAATAACCATAGTTCTTGAGTTTCCAGTCACTGTAACTACATCTGTGTCAGGCCAATGCCTAACTTCTAAGCTGAAAGCAGTGGATGCTCTGACCATGAAGAAGGCCGACTTTCATGAATGAACAGAGTATGAGGGCTGGGCATGTGGGCTGTCTCGCTGTCTGTCACCCGGGGGCACCTGTTCCGTCCAGACCGGAGCCCTTTCATGGGCTGATTTAGGCCTGAACTTTTTCCTCAGTGCAGCCTCCATTAAACCAGGACATCTGGCAAGGGACAGCGGAGGCGTGATGGATGTAGCAGGCTTTAGGTGTGGACTGACCCTGGGCACAGACTGGCAGTGAGAAGGCCGGTCGCTGCAATGAAGACGGCCGATTAAACAAGCGTCACCCTGGGACATTTGGAGGAGTGAAAGAAAATGGATGAGCGGCATCAGCTGTTTCACAAAATACTCAAAGGACTTTAAATGATGATGTGAAGTGAAAATGAGCATAGGCGAGGCAGAAGTTTGTAGTTTAGTGTGTGCTCCTGTGCCCATGTCTGTGTCTCCATGTGTTTTCAAATGTGGCTCAGACAACTAAAGTTTTGTCCATTTTTTTCCCCAATGGCCAGAGATGCAAAAACAGACAGACAGAACGTTGATTGGTTAAGGGAATGACAGCACCTCAGGCCGATTTCATAATACAATTTTTACTAGCAAACCGACCAAATACAATCTGTGCCAGTTCGTCAACATGCTGCATCCTCACCAAACAGACCCTAACTCGCAGCCAAACACGCTTTTTGCCACGTTGTTTCCTGAAACTGAGGAGGTAATTTATGTATTATTTGGTTATGCTTCATTAGTGTAGAGAATTGGAAGTAGGAAGAGGGGAGTTTTTCTGAGCCACACACTGGGCCCATCTGCTCTACCAGATTGGCCATACAATATCGCACACTGTATCGCACACTGCAGTAAATATTGCTGGGAGTGAGTTAAGGGGTAGTCTCTGTAAAACTGTCTCACCAAAACCCCATGATTCACTCCATTTATGTACAATTTGCAAATGAATCAAAGACCTGCATCGCTTTAACAGGTAGGAACGTCAACTGAATTGCTGGATATAGATCAAATTCCATCAGAGCCAAGAAACAAAGCTCAGGGTCGATCTGGAATTGGTTAAATGTCTGATACTTTAAACAGCTCTAATTGAGACAGGGAGATTTAGGAAGATTTAACACCGTTCTCTCAAGCAAAGCCCTTAACGAAGATGCCCTGTCTAATTTAAAGCTTGTTCAGCGTCTGTATGTTTGCAAGATGATGACTAACATACAGGCACGGAAGCATTTCCCTGTGAGTCTGAAACACAAATGTAGAAAAAAGGCAGATGTGCGTTATCCTTAAACTAACTGGACCTCATTCAAGGATGTCTGTGATCATTCTGCGCCATGTGTGCAGCACAAAGTGCCTCATGTGAGCAAATAAATTTGGCTCCCCCAAACAACATGCTGTGCTCAGCAAAGCTCAGACATCAGACAACAAAACGTTGTTTGCTCTAATTTATGAAAAACCTTTTTTTTTTTTGCATTTGCAAAGCACTGATCAAAAAACAGCTTAAGCACACATGCTGTCGGCTTTTCATTTTCATAATTCTGTGTTAGCTGGCTACTAGAGGAGGAGCAGATCAATAATTATGCCCAGACCCGTAGCATATATGGGAGCGGTGGTGATCAGGACACCGCAGCGCAGACATGCCATTCTTTCTCTGAAGCAATTTTCACCCCACTAATCTCACTCGCTTTGGAGTAGACACAAGAGAAAGTTAAAAAGAAATAATCTGCAAGGTCGATAGCAGCAGAGGGTAAATCCATTCTCACTCTGCCAGAGGAAGAATTCTAAAACATGAATTGTTTAGGGGATAAAGCCTTTGCGTACTATTTAAAATTCACTGTTTTCTTCAGAATCTTAAAGACACTGGAGATGAAAAACTGATGATGAAAAAACTTGTGCGTTTGCATATATAAAGCCACACAATCCAAGTTTCCGCTTACTTTATAGTTTTTGGCCAATTAGGAAAGTACTTTTATTCCTCCAACCAAACAGAACTCACCTGTGTACTGAAGCACAAAGCCATTGCTGCTGAGGGAGGCATCGCTCCGGAAAGCCAGAAATAGTGTTGGAGCTGCTTTCAATACGATCTGGAACATCAGTACCGTAGAAACTTCCCAGCAAGGGGCTGAGGGAGTCCGGTCCATCGTAAATGTGTAAAAAGTCATAACTTGGCTCCAAGCTGAACCTGATTACAAAAGCAAAAAAGTATTATGATCTTAGTAACACAATAAATACACAAATATGAAGCAAAATGATGCTATGAGGGACTGTGATTGGTGAAACTTACTGATTGAAGCTCAGAGCGATGACGTAGTCCTGTGTGACTGTCACCTTCCAGTCACACTCCCTCCCATGGGGGTAAGGTTCAGGATAGTCCGGAGCAGAATCAGCCCACTTGGACCAGTCAGGTTTCCTCCACATGGAGCTGCGAAAGAGGAAAAACAAGGCACTAATTTAACATGTCATCTAATTACAGGTTATTAACTGCCATGATTAATTACTTCTTATTGTGCAGAGTTCAAAATATAATCACATTGAGGCAAAAACGAACTGTGAAAAGAATATAGGTCTGACACAGAGGTCTGTGTTGGTACGGAGAGGCAGAATAATCAGATCTTCCTGTCTGTTGCAGTGACTTTAGGAAACGTCTGGAGGCCCAGGAAATCAGGTTTGCCACTTAAGATTCACTTAAGGAGTCTGTTAAGTAATCACATTAGGAATCAGTACCGTCCACCTGTTACAAAAAATCACATCAGCAAGAGATTATACAGTGCACTGCAGTAGTTGAAGCTGAAGGCGTAAGGTAGAATTTACTCAGCTAAGGCCTAGTCAGTGTACACAGGTATTTAATAAAAGCCAACTTCCCAGCTTTTCTGACTTTTCTGACTTTCATGTATAATAAAATGCATTCTTAGGTTGTGGAAAACTGTGTTGGATGAGGATTTAGAAACTCTGACTGCAGTGCTGTAGTGTGGTCAGGAAAAACTGAGATTTTGGTTTGTAATGTCATGGTGAGCAGAATATCTTTTGTACATGAGGAGATTTGTTACAATGGCAGACATTGCCTGAATAGAGATTTTGCTAATTGTGTTAATATGACTTTTTACATGTTTACACATAGAAATACAGTTACTCTTCCTCTATACTCAGCATCAGAATATGTTATGGATGACAGAACCACCAACAAAGGACTAATGGATCACAATTATTGAAAGGACTGAATAATGTGAATGTAGTGTCGTGTAGTGTACCCAAGCAAGGTTTGTTTATTTGGTTTTTGTTGTTTTTGGTGACAATGTGTTTATAAAAAAAATTTAAAAAAAAAAAACTTACATGAAAAAAAGAACATGCTATGAATATTTCTGCTATGTAATCAATAATAACAAAAGAAACCCTGCCTTTGATGTTGCTGGTTTTGGTTGATACAAGATCAGATTTATGACACGTATCTTGACAAGGTCCATTTTTTTTTCTTTTTAGATTTTTTTTTTAGAATGAAAAAGGACAAACTGGTTTTAAGAAATAGCAGCCTAAAGAAAAAAAAATCTTTTTAAAATACTTAGTGTGATATTACCACTTGGGTGTTTTTAAAGCTTTAGTTTCTTTGCTTTGGTCTGGATTACTGCATGAATACTTCACCTGATGTATGATCTTGTTGGTTCAGGTTTGTTTCACCTTTTAAAACAACCCAACTGAACCAAAATTTACGATCAAAAACCAAAATAAACAGATTTGTTTGATGTTTTTTGGGCAAGAGTGAGAACATAAGCCTTGGACAGGAACCAGATTTATCCCAATAAGAAACCAATCTACGTGTTTGCTCATTGTAGGTCAAACATTAAGTCATTCTCCAACTGACTTATAGCGACTATTGATTTCATTCCTTCAGATTACATTCTCAGACCATAATGTAAAGGGCTATCAGTTCCACAGCTCATCTGGGGCCAGCCTGACAACAATTCAATGACTGTGGTCAGAAGATTGATATGTTCACTTTTCTACAAGCAACTCTGACCAATGAGTAAAACACTCGAGTCAGAATGATCTTAACTAAACGATACAGGATTTTAAAAAAACTTCTGCTTTAACTGGTCTTTCTAATCAGACTGAACTGTGTTACCTGTGCAAGTAGGAGGATCTGGCTGCCAGAAGAAGCGGCCGTTGATCTCAGTGCAGGTGATCTTGTTGGCCCCCTGCAGGATGTAACCAGGATCACACTGGAAAACCACATGGTCCCCTGGCTCCCTGCTGTCCCCACTTCGGGTCCCATTAGTGGGCATGCCTGGGTCATTGCAGGAGGTTGCAGTAGAGACTGGAAGAGCAAGAAGAAGGTCAGAGAATGAATATGATCATAAGTTCTTGTGAGTTTGTAAAATGATTGTATCCAGTCACTGCATTTGTCTTATATACAGGATGTCCCAAAAAAAACTGACATCATTTGAGATGTCCATATCAGAGTGATGACACGGTCAGGAGACACGATACTTAATAGGACTGATTTTGGACATCAAATGTTTTATTCTACAAATTTCAAACGAAAAATTCTGGGGGACAGTCATTTTATAATGTTCCAAAGTTATTACAAATTTTCAACGTATGCACCACTAGTGACCCTAACCCTAACTCAGATCCTTTTTTCCGACACAAACAGCCTTCCTCTTAAAACTTCTTATGCCACGTCCAAATCTGCTTTCCTGTTGGTGCTTGTTTATGAAATTTTCTAACAAATTCACGCTGCGCATTCACATTTGACTGAGATTGGGCGTTCTTCAACACACAGAATGCCTTTTCTGTTGCAGTAAATGGCATGTCTATTCCTGAAAGCAGAACAATAACAATATTACACTTTTTTGAGCAAAAAGAGCAAACAAATTTTAAACAAATTATTAGGTGATGAAATTATTTTTAAATTTTTTGGGACACCTGTATAACCAACAGAGCAATCGCTGTTCTTAGTTGCTTTGTTATCACTTCTATCACATTACTTCTCACTTCAAAACTCACTTGGTAGATGACATGTATTTAAAATCTACTGAGCCTTCGTCACTCCTCACCAGAGAACTGCAGCGCGAAGCCCTGCTTGCTAGTGAAGAAGTCTGTGGTAAACTGCAGGCTGACGGTGTTGAACGTGCTGTGTGCGTCCGGGGGAACTACCGAGCCGCTCAGCTCCCTCAGCAGGACGCCGCCATCCTGAGGTCCATCCCAGATCCGAAGCACATCATGGATCTCCTCCGTATGGAAAACCAGAAAATGTAGACTGGTGGAAACAAAGACATGAAGAAAAATACTTAATTCACTTAAACCTTTCATTCATGAATATCTACATACATAACAGATAATCTACATAATACATATCCAATCAAATTTCCTCAATATACTATTTCTTTACTATAATACCCAGGTATCATTGTAGTGGTTTCTATGCATCTACAGTTTTCCATGTAATGGTATTAATATTTTAAGCGTAAACACATCTATAAAGCCAAAAATGGAACATATCAATGACTTAAGAAAACACGATTTCAACATCAAATGTAACTGTCCACTGTGATGAATGTCATAAATCAGTGAATTATATTCAATGAAACTTTAGTCATTGACACAAAATGACGAAAACCATAAGAATTAAACTGTGAACAAATTCCCATAACTGCATCTTATTAGATACTTTCTTTGTAACCACATGTTTTGGATTTGTTTAAACAATATATCAGGATAAAATAAGACTTTATCTCCACAGTGGGGAAACTCAAGTGTCACAGCAGCATTTACAGTAAAGTGAGCCTCACAAGTATTAGAAAACACAATGGGATGAGAATTAAGAGTTGGAGTCATTACTGCAAATAATGTAGCTTTAGGGTGTATTCACACCTACTTCATTGGGTCCACTTAAAACGGACCAGAGTTCATTTTCCTGGGCAGTCCGTACTTTTTTTTTGGTGTGAATACAAACATGCAAACCCTGATTCGAATCAAACAAGCGGACCGAGACCACCTAGAAGAGGTTCCAAACGGACTCTGAGCCAGTTCACTTCTGGTGTGAATATAACTAGCCTCAAGCCAAAACAAACCAAGGAACCATGCACTTGTTTGTTCTTGATGAGCCACCGTAGCCACTGGAAGTAGCCGAGCCACACAGGTAGTTAGAGCTAATAGCACTAGCCCTGAGCCGTGGACAGACATGGAGCAATAAGGAGACTGAACGTCTCATTGACATTTGGTCAGATGCTCATATTACGAAATTTGCTCCGAATGAGCTGTTTTTGACAGTTAACATTTTCGTAAATTTGTGTCTGTAAAAATAAAATACATACTCCGAAAACAATAAATGCACATAGGACCTCCATGTTTGTTTTCATCAATACCCGCCGTCTCCGATTTACCCCAATCCTGACTTTTCTGTCCAATGCCAGCGCAGTTCGTCACATGCGTGCTTCTGTTTACAAATTTCTGTCCACTGGCAAAAAGTGCAATGAGAATGCGATCCGACCCATATAAGTGGACCAAAGGACGTTCCAGGTGTGGATACACCCTAAATCAAAGACTGAATAACTGTCCACTGTAGTAACGTCATGCATGAAAGGGTTAAAGCTAAAAACAAAGCAATGCATCCTTTTACAATATTTGGGTGGTACTATCAGGATTTTTTTGTTTGTTTTAAGATTAAATATCAGGACAATAATGGTATTTAAAAAGCTTTTAGCATTTACTAACAACATTTAAAACAAAATAATGAGTCAGAGACAAATATAAATGGATTAAACCAAACCGCAGATTATTTTTTACAAGAATCAATGCCCAAAGGATAATAACATGATTAAAGGAGACAAACGCGGTTAAGTGCAGGTACAAAAGAAGCAAACAAACATTTTAGTGAATCATAGATGCCAGATCCAAAGCATTCAGTGGATGTTCCGCAATGTCAGTCCAGCAGATACGCCTGCCCACAGCATTTAATGGTTTGAGTCTAGACATCAGAAAGATGATGCTGTCAAAATATCTTCTCTTCACTTTGGTTTAGACAGCTGTCAGCCAGCTGTGGTCCACTGGAGGTGAAATGCACTGTAGAATGAGTGTGTGTGTGGTGTGTGTGTGTGTGTGTGTGTGTGTGTTGAGTCAGCCTCACTGTAGTGGATTCATGATGAGTACTGCCCAGATTTGTATGTGTGGGCATGGTTAAGTATGTGTTTTAGACAAAGTCAGCGGAATAAAGGGATAAAATGTGGTATTTACAGCAGACGAGGATAGATAAGAGTGGCTGACCTGTTCTATTTGGTATAAGTAATGTATTATACTGAATAAGGATTGTCAGCACTTTATCTTGCAGCAAAGTCTGAAGTACTTATGAGAAGTTCGTTCTCTCCTTTTTTTCTTCCTTTCAATAATCCATGCCTTCAAATGAAGCGGATATAACACTGGGCATTGAGGTGGTGCAAAATAAAGGAAAGAGCAGCTCACCTGCTTCACAAGCAAAGTAAGCATTTATCACTATGGTTTGTCTTTCTCCAAATATACTACAGAAGGAGACAAAAAGAAGTCTTTAACAGTGTGTGTTGCATAAAGATGCTGCTCAGTGCTCACTGGGAGAACACTACTGACATTCTGCTGCTGCAGCTAACTGAGAAAACGTACATGAAATGATACTAATATCCATAACCCAAAGCAAACTGAATGTTCTGATATTCACAGTGGTAAAATACTGATGCAGCAGTTGCAGCCAGGTTTGGAAGTTCACACACACCTTCTACCACTTGCATTTAAAGTCAGTTTTCACAATTCTGAATATTTCAGCATTTATTTCCATTTTCATATTCATTCAGTGTAATATATTTATTTTGATGATGTGAGAGAGTAGAGAGAATTCCTAATTTCACTGTCTCAGAGGGTTGCCATTTCTGGAAGCTTCTGAAAATTGGTTTGATGACTTAAGAAACTTCTGATTGGCTGATTGCCACAACTCTGAGTCAGCTGGAGTTGTACCTATGGTTTGTAGCTTAGAACTCCCATTTGCTTTGTCATTATGGCAGTACTTTAAAGAGACCAGCCGAAACCTTTAAAAATGATACACCTCTACAAGTCTGGCTTGTAATTTTGGGCAAAATGTCCAAACATTTGAAGGTACTGGGGAAAAAAAGAAAACTGAGAACAGTAAACCAAGAAGAATGAGGACGGAGTATGGTGTTGTGGGGTTTATTCACCTACAAAGACTATTATAGTTCATAAAACTGACAATATGACCAAAAAAAAAAAAAGCTAAGGACAGCAGGAGGGTAAATGTATTTGAATGACAATCACAAAAATGCCTGACGTTAACTTGTTAAGCCCTGGGCCATTTATTTCTAGTCAGAATCATTTCAGTGTAACATAAAATGATGGATTAGGTCCATTGGCAGACACTTCATTCATGTAACACTAAGTTATGACTAAAAAACAGCAACGGTAGAAATAAATCCATAATCTTCAGCTCATAATGCAACCTTATCTGTGGCTCATTCAGGAAGTTTTAGTAATAGAGAAACGATACTTGATTGTTGGATCTGCTTAGTGTTAGCTTAGAGGTGCAAAGTTTATCCATCGCTCTGTTGTTTAATGAAATTATTCATGACATGTTGGTGTTGGACTTCAGATATTTGCCCATTTAAGTTGTTTGTTGGTTTTGTTGCACTTTCAGCTGATGTTCTGGTTTTGTGGACGTATAGAATGTGTAAATTGCTACAAGAGCCATGTAGCATTACCATGGTAACACGGACACAACATCTTAAGAGGTTAATCACAATGAACACAAATGTGTAAAGTGGAAAACCTTGTGCATGTGAATATTGTATGAAAAGCTGCTTCAAGCATCTGATTCACAAATCAAAAAGTCGATGTAAACTTTTGAACCTCGAGAACTTGATAAAATAAATGCAACCTGAATTAAATACAATTATTATTCTGAAAACGTGTCATCATTACAATAAAGTAGCTAAGCTAAGAGATGGAAACTATATGCAAAGTGTGAAAAAACTATATCCTTTAGTGAGTTCAACTGGTTGAATTCTAATATCTGTCTGGTCCATCTACAGAAAATGCTGGCACTTGTGGTTAAGGTATCTTTATCACACATAGTCTATGAATAAACACACACACTGCCTTGAGGTACTGATGATGCAGAGGAGAAACAGCAACCCAAAGATATGTCGAGTTTAGCAACAAGTTCCCACCGTTCTGCATAATTGGTGTCAGACTCTGATTCCCATACTGTGTGATTTGCGAGCAGCAGCCAGAGGCTACTCAACCATACGCCGTGTGTGTGGATACTGTACATAACCTACTTGACAAGTCCTGTCGTAAAGCTTATGAAAGAAGTGCGTATAAAACAAACAGATGCAGACAGGCGTACCCGGCGCGTATTCACATGTGCTGATGGGAAGGGTGTTAAAGGGTTGTGGTATGTTGCACAACGGTCATAGCTAACAGCCCCGCCTGGAAACAGATGCAGAAACGGAGACGTGCATACATACAAAACACACTTACCCTCATTATCCTCACAAGCAGTGCATTATGTTGTAGGTTTCATCACTGTAAAGCGGCATTGATGCTCAACTCATTCATTGTTATTATCCGTCTGCTTATATTTTCCTTGCTAACGTTCACTGATGCAAAGATAATACCATGGAATATACAGCGTAATGACTGTACAGGGCTGAGAATATAATTTTCATGAAGAGTTCTGATGTGCTTTAATAATACTTGCCTAAATTTAATTTGAATGCACAAATCTGTGTTTTTTTTTTCTACTGCAGCACAGAAACCCCAACCCAATCATTTATTACGGTCTTTTCAGAGTAACAGAAGACAACCCATTTAATGAGAAGATGCATTCAATTTGTTTTGGAGTGGCAGCAGATTAAAGCTTAGATGCCAGAGAGAGAGAAATGTGAATGCTGATAATCAAACAGCATGTGTTCAAGACTGCACATAGAAATCTATGAGATAGAGTTATTATATTTAATGAAAAGTATAATGACTGAAACCACGAGTGGAAAAATAATCAGACAAAAATGACAAAAAAGGTTAAGTCAGCTTTGTTTTGCCCAAGTTTTCAGGTTCAAGATGCATTAGCTTCGCATAATATTACATTGAATAACAATGGTTTTGTGATCATATTTCAGATTCTTTAATTTACCTTCTTCAGCTTCTAAAAAATCAATGACATCTTTGTACTACCTGAAAAAACCATGAAAATGAATCTAAAACTAGCCATTTCTACAAAAATAAAAAGAAAAGTATTTATTCACCCATGAAACTAAAACTAAACCAAAATCAAAAAAAGTAAGAGTAAATACATAAAATGGAAAAAAAATCATTAAAAAAGCAAAATTTTAGAGAATAATAACTCTGAATATCAGTTATTCACTTCATACTTAATAACTACGAACTCCATCCTAGTGTATAGTTGTAATGTCAATTAGCAGTGATGTCACTATTTCACATGTACATTCCATACAATCCCATGACTTTATTTTAATTAAAACCAAACTGAAAACCTGAATAAAACAAGTGGTGCCAGGCAAAACAACCCTGCCCCTCACATGTATTGTAGCTTATTTTGGCATCGATCCAGCTGATGTCATCATGTCTATGCGTGTGCTGATGTCAGCAGTATCAATTGCCTCCATATATGTGCAAGTTTGAAGTAAATTGAAACAAAATGTATGTTTTTATAGATGTGAAATTTCACCCATTTTAAGTAAATGGGAGAGAAAAAAAACATTTTAAAAATTCTTTAAAAATTTAAACTTTGACCTACTTTTCCCAAAATGTATTGACATCTATTCTGGGTCACTGGCAATCTATACACCAAATTGGTATGAATTCAACCACTAGTTTGCTGCTAGAGTGTTAAAACAAAAAAACAACGAAATAAACCGAGCCAAAAACAATACCCCTTGCCTCCCCCTTATGGGGGCGGGGTAATAAAAAAATAAAAAATTGTATTCTTAAAGGTTAATAATTAATTTGTACACACATGCATGATTGTTTCTATGTGATGGTGGGTATGAAAGATCACTTAAAAAAACACAGCATCACCAACTCAGGAATAGTTCAGTAAACATAATTAAAAGTGTAAATTCTGGGGACAGAGCACTAACCCCTCATCTCCCACTGCTGTCCATGTTGGTCCCTGCACTTTCAACTAGCAAAGGTTTATGTTCAAAGGTCTCGGTCGCTGTCATGTCAGCGCCTACGGCAGCCCGGATGCTGTTATGCAAATGAAGTTATGAAACCCAGAGGTACTAAGGACCTTATTACCTACGCTCCACCTCTCCAGACTCTCGCAGGAAAGGGGCTGTGTTTTATGGATTTGCCAGTATGAATAAAACAAAACGTGTATGTTTTGTAATATTTGTACACGTGTACCTTCTGGCATGGAGATTTAATGTGCAGGTGTGTTGTGTGTGTGCGTATTGATGCATATGAGGAGCGAATGTGTGTTGAAGATGGTTCAGAGGATTTGCATGAGAGATGTAGAATCAACGCCAGTCATGTGCTGACGGGCCTCGTGTTGTAAAGCAGCCTTCAGGACCGTCAGACAATGATGGCGTCGTGTTCTATTTCAAGATTTACTCGTCAAAAGACGGATGGACAGATGGGTGGATAAGAAGAGACACAGTCCGACAGAGCAGAAGGTGAGGGAGGGAACGAAACAAGAGATGTTAATCATCGCCATGTTGCCGGAAAGAAGAGGATGTTGGGTGATGGAGAGGATGAGAAAGCATGGGAAGGATGGAGAGACTGGCACAAATAGGATGGATATGGGTAGGATGTTAGTGTAATTGGTTCCTTTTTAAACTCAATTCAAATTTATTGACAGCAAAGACAGGAAAAAAGAAACCGAGGGAAACCAGAAGAGATACTGACACGAGCTAATATAAACCTCTATAGAGACTGTAGCTTACTCTTATTTGCAACTAATTCTTCATTTTTTATAATTTTTTGCTTGTTTTTGTTAAAAATTTTTTTATGTCCTTTCATATTTTATGCTATTATATTGTTCCTGAAAACCATGAACACATAGATTCTCAGTGTTTCATTCATTCAATTATTACTTGAAAAGGTTGCAGGTACACAGGAAACTGTCCTGACTTGTAACTGAAGGGTCACCGATTCGATTACACGGACTGACAGAGAAAAGGTGTCGGCTGACGTGCCCTTGAGCAAGGCACTTAACTATGGCAAGTGTGGTGTGTTCCTGCATGTTCTAGAGATGGGTTAAAAGCAGCAGTTGAATTTCAGTGTGTGGTAAAAATGTACTCTATACTGACAATAAAGGATCTTAATCTTAAAAAGTGAAATCTACAAACGGGTGAAGGTTGAAAATGTCACCAGTTCACAAACAAATATTTAAACAAATAAATAAAGAATAATACATTTTATATGGAAAATTATCAATATTTTACACCAATAAGTGATAAGATGAGCCTCAAGTAACTAGTGACTCTCAGAAATAATGTTCATACATGGCAAAATTGCGACTGACACTGTGTTGTTGCAAACTTAATAGCGACTGCATTACACTGAGCAGAAAAAAACATGAAGAGAAATGTACATTATTCATAGACAACATGTTTTGTTTGTTTTCTGTCGACTCCATTAAAAATATCAGCAGGTTGTGATGACAAAATTATTAAAGATTCAGGTACTGGAAGCACTTGAGTATGTTTAAGAAAACAGACCAGGGCAGAAAGTCCACAAAGATCTGATTAAAAATGATTGAATGAATTTATTAATATTTAAGTAAGATCATGACCTTCTCCCAACCTGAACTCAAGTGTTGTTAGAAGTGCTGTTAGCTGTTAGAACTCCAACCCAACCACCTCTTTCCCCATCGAAGAAATGTGAAAAAAAAAAAAAAAAAAAAAAAGTAGCTGATCCTCCATTGACAAGTTCCTTTGAGATTATGTGTATCTGTGGTTTGCAGTAAGGTACAAAGGCAACATTTCAACATTCAGGCGTCTGGGTTGCCTGTTCCCTTCCTTCCTGATTTGTCTTTGTGCTTTGTGCTGTAGACCCTGTCAACACAGCTACCTCAAGAGTGTGTGAAACAGTGTGTGTGTAAATGTTTAGCCTCTGTAAATGTGAGCAAAAGACTTCACAGCTAGTCACACAAGTTGTTCACATCAGAGGAACTAAGAGAAGTGTTACACATTCCAGTGGGGAAAAGTCCATTTAGAGACAACTTTTCCACTTAACACAAATGCTTGGGGTTTGAGGTGGAATGGCTGGGGGATGTGAGATGAATTAGATGACAGGTTGAGAAAAGGGAAGTCACTGTGTGTCACTTAGGAAAAGGAATTTTAGGTCTCTGTGTGCGATTAACATTTTGTGGAATCATAGGCAAGCGTTTTTTGAAGTTTTCAGCTGAGGGCTCTCCTTTACTCGTCCCCCCTCCCCCCTCTTAACAAGATAAAATAGTTCAATCAGGTGTCAGAGGAATCGCCTCAAGGAGAAGAGATGGGGAAGAGAGGGATGGAGAGATTTCTCAGTTCTCTTTTGATTCTGCCTTAACTATTTTGTATTCATATGAGAGAAATAGAGAGAGAAACAGGGAGTGCTGTGACTCCCTCGTATGAATACAAAACAGTGTAGCTGCAATCATGAGTCCTGTAGGGAGTCGTCACAATAGAGTTGGTCTGCATGAAGATGATAAATAAGTAAGTATGCAGGGGGCTGTATGTACTACCAATGTGTGTATGTGACAGAAAATAAGACAGAAGAGAGATGCCAGGTCTTTGCTCATTTGCAACTGCCTAATTCCTCCCAACTTACTGAGAGTGTGTCTTCTTAAGCAACAGCACAGGGAAGGCACAATTTAATGAGTGTGGACGTGGCCGCTGTGGAACTGTCCCAGTGGGACGTCATCTGTTGGTTTGTGGACTGCCATTTAGCATTAGCATCTTGGTCGGCAACACCTTGTTTTAATTTTTGGCGCTTGAAGTGACCATATTTGGACAAGGGGAAAGTATAAGGGGGTGAATAGGGGAAGTTTTCCAAGCTAATGATACCTCTACATTAATGAAGAAAACAAACACATGCTGATACGAAATGTCAACAACACACAGCTTAGTAACAGTAATGTGAACTTTATGTTTTGTATAACTAGAGACGTAACGATTACTGGTATAAACCACGGTAAAAGAGTAATACCATTTAATTTCTAATTATCATTAAAACCGTGTTCAATTACCCCACTTTGAAAACTCACGGTGATACAACTCATTTCCTGGAGAAGCAGCGGCACTCCAGACACGCATGTGAAGGTTGCAATGTTTGGCCTGCAAAAACAGGGCTGAAGAAGTCTGCACGGACAGCACTCCAGAAATCCGGGGATAGCGGCTCTCATACAGACCTGGTCCAAGCACACCTCTGTCCCATACATCTCTCTCTCTCATTGTGACATTCAGAATGATTTGATATAGAAAATGGTCAAACAAGCTCCACTATGACTGGTCCAACTACTTTCTTTCCCACTCAGGAATCGATAGGAGAATTGATAAGGAATTGGATTGGTAAGCAGAATCGACAATCACATTGATATTGATAAAATCCTATCAATTCCCACCCCTAGTGCAGATATCTCTTATAACAATAAGGTGCCATCTTTAATGCATATTTGTATGTTTGATGTTCACATGTGAATATTTTAATGTTTCTGCCAACAGAAAGTACATTGTGCATGCCATTTATTTATTTATTTTTTTTATCAAAATGCAACTTGGTTAAATTATTTCAGTGTGTGTATAAGTACTTTCTAAAGTATTTATTAAACCACATGGTTTAATAAATGCTTTGGGAGCTCACAGGTTGTGTGGACCCTCCTTTGTTTTTTTCATTGTTTTTTGGGATCCAGCACACCTCTCATTCTTTGGATGTGTGTGTCGATCATCTTTCTTTATAAGTACTTTCTGAACATTTTGAGCACATTTCAACAATATTGCAATAATGAGAACCGTGATCATTTTGGTCACAATAACCGTGATATGAAATATTTGCATTGTTACATCTCTATGTATAAAGCTATAGCAGGTTAGCTGGCTAAAATGAACCAATTATTGATTGCTAAAATTAGCTGATTCTTAAGCTAACAAATGCTAATCAAGTACCTGTTAACTTCATCAAACATGTATGTAATAAAATCTTTTGTCTTGTTAGTGTAAGCTCTCAACCATGACTATAACAGAACTGTTTCCTGAAGAAAACATGTTTATTCAGTAAACAGTCTCGGTTTGACTCCACAGGGAAGCCAGCTATCAGTCACATGTCAAGCAGCTAGCCACTTGTGACGACACCCACCCATCTGTCAGTCAAAGTGGTGTTCCCCCAAATTATGCATGACTATCATATAATTTAAGGTAACTTATGTAAAAATTTTCAAGGAGTATATATTGAAATGAAAATTTACTATGGCTATCAGAATACTACTTCTATTTCCACAAGCTTGTCAAGTTTAGTTCTGCTACAAGGCTGTGCTTTTTAGGCAAGGCAAGTTTATCTGGATAGCACATTTCATGTACAGGACAATTCAAAGTACTTAACATAAAACATGAAAGCATCACAGGAGAAGCATAAAAATACATTTAAGATGAGAGAAAGTTCAAATAAAAGATATAAATTCAATTAAAAACATTGAAATTAAAATTAAAATAGACATTCAAATTATCAGCAGTAAAATGTGATTTTAAAGTTCATTTAAAAGACATTATTTAAGAGTTTAAGAGAAAGCTGCAGTAAATCATAATGTTTTCAGGCCTGATTTTAACCCTTTACCTGCATGCTAAGAAGAAAAATTGTCTTTATCTTACCATCTCTTTGTGTATATTTCAATCTTTGTCTCCCACCTATTTTCTCCTTCTATCAACAAATCCAATAACTCCAGTCTTAGACATTTTATTTAGATGTCTACTGTCATTTGGTCTCTCCCAGGCACAGTATGGTTTGATTAGTGTGCTACCTTCAGCTACACCATTTGATATACAAGGAATCCCTGGACTAATGCATTGCAAATTCCTCTCAATAATGAATTGCATGGGTAGGATCAAAGGCACGGATGTGGAACATACCTTGCAGAGGAGTGCAAGGGAGCCCGAGGTACCAAGAGCACTAATGAATCTAAACTAGTAATCATGAGGGACCTAAGAATGTCAGATGTACAAGCTATGGGACATTATCCACATACAAATAGAATCATGCAAGCTGCCACTTAAAGCTGCACAATGGAGGCAAAATTATATGTTAAGAAAATCGCAGTGTGATGTCTTCAAAAATGGGGTTTACACTGCAACTCAGGAAGAATATGATAATAGTTTGGTAATAAATCGTAAATGTTAGCATATATAACCCTATGATACTCTGATGATAACCAATTAAAAATCTTGCAAGTAAAAACAATGGTAATTAGTATGTTACACTGCTGAAATTTCCTTTCTCTGTTTTCTAAGCATTCTCTTATGTTGCCATAAAAATTATATGGAGCGATACCTGGAGACACTTGTGGTAGTTTCAGTGCAAAAACCATGAACTGGGGCTGAAAAAATATTGTCACTGCAGTGCTCAGAAATATACAGCCTGAAAATGGAGCAGAGATCTCAAAGAACTTGGTGGAGCTGGAAAATGTGATGCATTGCCATATTTTCAAGGAACATCATTTTTGTGATGTATTGTGAAGGACAGCAGTCAAAATCCAGGCAAGTTCTACCTCTTAGCTCTCGGTGTTTGGTTTGGTTGAATGTAATACTGCTATGAAATCAAACAGAAACCGGTAGCTTTGCATTTTGCTACTCTTATTCATGGTTATTACACAACAAGTATCACAAGTGTTTCCAGAAATCCCTACATTTCCAGTTGTCTCATTTGACCACATTTTTTAGTCTGTTCCAGCAGATGTGAAGTGATTTTAAATCAAAGTGTGATTTTCAGTTTGGATTTTGTGACTAAATTAGAGGAGCTGTTTCACTCACTCTTAACTTGCCTGAATCTAAGAAGCCTTTTCACAAGTAAGAGTCAAGATAACACACAATTACTGATGTCTACAGGCTTTACCCAGCCACAAGTCGCTTTTCCATTGACCCTCAAATTGCGCAAATATAACTTGTGCATAAAAATTTGCAGAATGGAAAAACAACAATTTCGCCAAAATTCTTGTTTTTTGATGAAAAGTTTTAGCACTGGCGAGAGGTGATTTTTGGGGCGTAGTGAAATTGGTATATCATACAAAACTGCAATGGAAAGACCTTTGTCCACGACGAGAGTCACGTGAATAAAAAAACGGATGTTGATGGATGTTACAACAAGCGATGAAGAAGAGTTTTAAAAAAAAACATGGCGCGGTATGTGTGGACACACCAGGAAACTGAATCATTTTTTAATTTAGTGCAGGATAGAGGGGTAATATATAATAATAATGAATATATCTGTAAATCAACATGATATTTATGTTTGTTGCCATGTTTATGGAATGACTTCTTGTGTCATCTCTCAATAATAAATAAAAAAACCATTGCATTTGTGATTTAATGGAAAAACCTACATTCCTCACTTCTGTTTTTTCGACAGTTAGCAAAAATCGGTACAGTTTGTCCAATGGAAAAGCCACTACAGATGGCAAAGGGTTTTCAATAAGAATAAATATAATGTATAATATAATTTTTCTTTAATTCTTTTTTTAAATCACTCCTAGTTAAGAATAGACACTTGAGCCTGATAGTTTCATTTTAAACCCAATTCACTGAAGAGCCACACAACAAGTAAATATAGCACATACATGCAAATACCATTATGATTTTCAATTACAGTGGAGATATGATCTTCTAGGAATTGTAGGATTATAGCCTTAAACCATCTATTGTGCTGTTTCACATGTACAGTTTTATACATGTACTTATGGATTTAACAGTATTCTCTGAACACTGTGCCCTGAGCACCATTTTCTCAAGCACAGAGGCTTATAAGATTATATTAGTTTACATTACCGCCTCATGATGCTGCATAAATGCTGCTAATATCATGAGGGTATGTCAGTACAATTTAACTCCTTAAGTACATGCCTGTGTCTTATTGTGCAGTCTAGTTTAGAGCTTATTATAAAAAAAAGGGTGTTAACATACATATGTAACATGTTAACTGTTACACTAGTACATGCAGTTAACATGTCTCGGTTCCACATCTTGCAAAAGTGAAGTACTCATTTTTTTTATATTGAAATATAATTAAACACATGCTGAAACGGCAGCACATTATGCAATGTATATGGAGATTAAAGTTGATTTTGATGCACAGGAGGTGAGAGGTGTTTTTTTATAATAAAGAAATAATGAGGCATAGGGTTAGGATTAAAGATGTAAATTTGGTTGAGGAGATCAGGGCAAAGAAAAACATGTAAATATCTAGTCAACAGCTTCTTATGCAAATCGAATGCGCATCTGTTCTTTCTTCTAAAAGGACACTTCATCTCCACCAGTGCACCACATTTCCTCAAATGAAAACCAGTAATTGGCTTAAAAATGCTGCGTCTACAATAATGGCCAGCAGTGTGGTCAAAATAAACAAACGTGCAGAGGGTCAACCCCAAAATACAGGCCAAGGAAACACAAAAGTGGACAGGTGGGTTAGTGGATGCACATGTTTTAACAGGGCAATAACTTTAATAGGACAAATGGAAGTGGATCAAAACAAAGATTTGTATTAAAATATGACTAATTATATTTAATAAACTGAGGGTATTTCAGATAAAGGTCTAGCCTCTAAAACAAGTGTGCTTCAGATACCTCCTGTAGTTAAAGTAAATGAAGGCCACAGCCAGTGTGAGGAAATGGGGTGAATGAAAGTACTCTAATCATTTATTTAATGTATGCATAAAAATAACCAAAAATAAATGCTTGCAGAGTGTATGAACAAAAGCAAATAAAACAGCATGAAAGTATTCTTGCTGACAGTTGTGACAAATGAAGCATGGAACTAATTTTTCCTCAAATTTTACCGGGGTCAGAGATTTGGCTGATTCAGTGAAGAAAATGAGGCAGAAATGGTGGCTCATAAGTTGACTGTATTGCCTGGTAATGTTCCCAAGGTGAGTTTATCTTGGGGCGCTTACCATTCGCAGCACAAAAACCAATAACCTTAGGAAGCCGAAGAACGCATTCAACAAATTACATCACCCCGCACTTATGGAAACATCTGCTGATTCCCTGAGGATGAGGTGCAGTGTGGAGGAAGGATGTGTGGGCTGCAACAGCCAATGGAGCTGCATGGTAATGACAGGGCATCAAGATGGATGGGAATTTTAGGGTTATTATTTTTTAAATACCTATATTCTGGATTTTTCTTTTTTGTTAAATAACAGAATAGAAACAGTGCATGAGCATAACCTAAAGCTGTTTAAATCAGCACCCATAAATCTGACACCTACAGAATTTCTTAAGCTCAGAAAGGTTAAACACATAAAATAAATACAAAGGCCAAAACTAAGTTAAAATAATACTTGACTTTCTCTGGTGTAGTATTAAAAACCCAGAGGCTCTGATGGGGTATTTCCTTTCACCCGGTAGTAACTCAACTACTGGCCAACAGCAGCTCACTGAAGATTGATTACACAGCAGCCTGTGAAAGTGATGAATACCACTGCAAAAAGGGGGGACTAAATTGGAAGTATATTGAAAGGTGGGAGATTGAAGGAAACCTGGAAAAGGACAATGTAATCAGAAAACTAGAAAGCACACAAAAGGAAACGGAGTGTTGTTCAGACCTAATAGTGCTTCCAGGGGCGGCCTCGATGGTCCAAATGCAGTGCAGGTTGTGCTCATACGGAGCTGGGTAGCCCGGAGACAGGATACGACCAGTAGGCTCATCTTTGATGGTGCCGCCACATTCGGCTAGGAAGCGAGAGGAGACAAGAACAGGAGGTGAGCTCAGATTTGACGTACAAGAAAACAGCAGGCATGTGCAAATTAAGTACAAGGTTGTT
This sequence comes from Sphaeramia orbicularis, assembly GCF_902148855.1. Taxonomy (NCBI): domain Eukaryota; kingdom Metazoa; phylum Chordata; class Actinopteri; order Kurtiformes; family Apogonidae; genus Sphaeramia; species Sphaeramia orbicularis. Next base: position 23,515,066 of record NC_043967.1, read on the forward strand.
GATTGAACGTCTTTGAAAGTCAAATTAATAAAATAGAACAGCAAGGTTAACATCCCTAACGTACCAGACTTTGCTCCACCCCACTTCCAGTAAAGTGCACCACATCAGTTTCCTCTCATCATTATTAATTATTGACATAGCAGTCACATGCTCAAATGTGATGTGCTTCATCATCTTGTTTGCAATTTGATTGATAGGAGGGAGAGCAGCCAACTCAATATACTCTATGTGTATCTCCTTCTTGGCTGAGTACAGGCAATTCACCATCTCAGCCATGATCTCATCTTACGGACTTCGAAAGCTGATGCAGTTGTTGACTGAACAACGCAACATTCGATATATTAGACACAAATTCACTGAAATGTCCGACAAAGACCTTCAATCTGATGTAGCAAAATGCATATACGCGTGTGAAGAAAATATCAGTAGAGTAGTGCTGTGATTGTTAAACAGGGGTATATTCATCCCAAGGGAAAGATGTTCAGTTGCTAAGGCAAACAATTGTAAAAGTGATTTGAAAAAATTACTAATCCACCATTACAAACCGATATCACAGGACTAAATGTACAGTAACAATTTGTTGATGGACAACCTGAGTCACCCAGATGGTAAGTCAACAAGCACAGTTGCAGATAAGTTCAAATATTTGAATGTAGTGTAAAATTATTCATTGTCACTGATTTTCTTTTATTGAGCTGTATTCATCTGTATCAAAGTACTATTGAAATGAAGTGAAATTAATAGTACTTTTTTTCCTCAGACCATAAGTAACTTAAAAATGCTATTCTACATATAAGAATTAACACCTAAACATTAGGATGAGGTAAATGATAAAAGAAACAGGTTAGCTCAAGGTGTGGTTAAACAGCTGAGTTATTAAATGGTCAAAAGAGCTATAATGTAAAAAAAAAAAAAAAAAAAAAAAAAAAAATGAAAGAATGAAATACTTAGCAGATGTCAAATAGTTACAAAAAATGTATGAGTCCTTCATATAACTTCCTTAAAGTAATAGATAAATGCCCATTTAACAGATAAATGCATTTTTGTAACTGAGCATAAAAAGAAATGATAAAATAGATCTATGAATACATGAAATAATGGCTAAACAGGAGGTTGAAGTGATAAAATTGTTCACTAAATGTGTTGAGCAGTTGAAAAACTTGGGGGTCTTAAATAAACAGACAAAAGAGCCAAAGAAAATTAGTGAAATCAATAGCTACTTACTCAGTTAAAGTCTTGCATATGAGCTTAACAGTCAGCTTCTGCCACATTAAGAACCAACAGCCCTTCAACATAATTACCAGCATCTAAAATAGTGTAAGTAAAAGGTACCTGACTGGGCTACATTAGACAAAAAGGTCTGGAACAATTCTGGTATAGATCATGCACATAGACTAAAATTGACGTTCATTGGTGGAGTGTGTGGGCAGTGTAGAGGTAACATTAAACAGAGAGTTTCAGAGGAATACTGAAAGGTCTTAAAGTATGTATTCACAGTGCAAAGCAAAAAAAAGAGGCCAAAACATTCTGTGGAGAACTTTGGAAACAATGGATTTCTTTTTAAGTAATGAACTGCCATCAGAAATGTTCTCTGACTGAGCAGCAACTTAGAGCCCCCCTTTCAATTACCACCTCCTACCCCTATCCATAAAGTGAATTTAAAACAAAAAGTGGAAAATGTTCTCCAACAACATCGGACTCTAAGTGTTTTTAGAGTTTGGAAAGCGATAAAAGGATGGTTAAAGTGTTCTTATTCTCATCTCTTCTACGGAGAGGAAAACTGCTCCTTCACATGGGAGTAAAACAAATGTCTAACATTCATACTGACAGTGAAAAGGATAACATTTGTGAAATCTATGTGACAAACTCTGAAATACAGTAAGAATGGCAGACATGCAAACAGAGACAGACTGGAAAGTATAAAGTAAGTGATTTAGGAACATAATCCAGTACGCTCAGAGGAAAAAGAAAAAAAAAAGACCATACACAGACTACTAAACCCACTGCCATTTGACATGCCTTTCCTTGTCTTTGCAATTTGCTTTTCCCTTTGTACTTCCTTTTGTTCTGATAGATTTGATTGTCATTTTTGCTTACTCGGTCTGAAAAAGAAAGGAACAGAAGACTAGATGAAGAGAAAATGCCCCAAACCGAAAGTGTTAATATATTAATCTTTCCACTCTTGCTGAGGTTTTCTTCTTTTCTTCGTTTTTTTTTTTCCCCTGATGTGCTTTTCTGGCTGAAGAAAACTTGCTGTTCCATGGAGTGAAAAGATGGTGATCTATCACAGTAAGACAAACCCATCTCTTTCCTCTAGCCTTATGACCTAAGAAACTACCGCTCAATGCAACCATGGCAGTGTAACTCCCTCAGCTGCTCTACCCCTTCAATCTATGTCTCCCGATCCATCTTTATAGAGTAAACTCTTATTCTTCTACCTCTTTCTTTGTCTCACTCTCTGACAAAAGTTCAAACTCTACCTTACCCTGAAGCTGGATACTCATACATGTATTAACTTACACTCAATTAACAGTAAAATGACAATGAAATAAGACCAACATTGAACATAGCAAAGACCTCTCCAAGACCCTTTTTGACAAAGAGATCCGTCCTGCACTTACATCCTTTTTTTGCCCCCAACTCCCCTACTAGCATCACTATCTTCACACCTCATCTGTGCTAGCGTCTCCTATCTCCCACCATGACCATGCACTGACCTCAGAAGAGCAAAAAAATGTGGGTTAACCTTATGACGACAAACGTATCATATTTAATACATGATATTTGAAGCCCTTTACATGATCAGTGATATTTTTTTCCTTGAAAAACCTGATGTATACAATTAGATGCATGCAATACACAGATAATCCACCAGGGGGAGGAATTCGTTCACCAGAGGCCTTTGCAGTGACACCACAAGACTGTCATAAATGAGGAAGGAGGCAGAACTTTGGCAATTCTGAAAAGGAATTACCCATTTGTTAGACATGTTTGTGTTATATTATGTTTTTGTTTGTTCAAGAATAATAATATTTGAGTATTGAGACCCGATGCAACAAATATGATGCAAAATTGAAATTCATACATGGAAATTGATATTTGGAAAAAAAAAAAATGTTGGGGTTGTTCAATGGTGGTTCAATGGTTCAATGTTGGACCAATAAAGGCTCCAGTTTCAAAAAACTGTAATTTTCTGTCAATGATTTAATGGTTCAAGGTTTACAGGTTTAAAATTGCCATCCAATTTTAACTTTAAAATGAAGGTCATGGTTGATATGCAAAGAAGTCATCCAAGAGCTTTCCAAGTTGCACCAAAATACCAAACATGAAGGAGATCGAGAGATTTGGTGAAGATTAATTGCTTTGAAACATTTAACAAATTTGGCACATTGACCCTGGTATGACCTTGAAGATTAAGGTCAAGGTCTATGCCCAAAGAAGTCATCCAAGACAGGGTTCCTACAAGTTAAATTTAAGATTTTTTGAAGACTACTTAAAACAGAATTTAATGCCCATTTAATTTAATGCCAGGCTATTTCTTGGCAATATTGGCAAGAAATCTGTCATTCCTAGAATTTAGGAAAAGTATGTATTTACTCTAACACCTTGATTCCCACTGTTCAGTCATTTCCCACCGGGGGCTGCAAAGTTACTGATAGTTGGTTCTTAATGTCAGTATAAATTGTTGGGTTGGAATAGGTGGAACTGAGTAGACTAACATTACTTTCATTGTAGCTTAGACATTTCCCAGACACATATAAACACTTCTGTTGGGTTTCTGTAAATTGGCTTAGAGTCTGGTTTGGACCAACTCTATATATAAAATGTCAAGAGATAACTTTCTTGTGATCTGGCGCTATATAAATAAAATTTGATTGATTGAGTGATTTAATTGGTTTTCCCCTGTAAGTCGCTTTGGAAAAAAGCGTCTGCCAAATGCGTAACCATAAACACAATAGAGCCAACAAGTTTATCACAACATAACTTAAGACTTACCACATCAAATTTAACAACTTTTAAAGACTTTTTTTAAGGTATGACATGCAGATTTGTAAATTCAAGACTTTTAAGACCCCACGGGAATCCTGCAAGAGCTTCCCAAGTTGCACCAAAAAAACAAACATGAAGGATATTGGTCGATTTGGTGAGGAGTATTTACACTGACACTGATGGGTGCGATGATACCCCTACAAAAACCCAGTTATTATTGTATAGCTGGGTAAAAGAGAATGAAAAAGCATCAGTATGAATAAAATTCTGTCCTGTATACAACCCCATCTCACCCCAGAGTCTCTGAGGGATTCAACTTCGCAACCTCTCCTTCATTTCCCCTATAGGACATCATGATACGAACCCCCCTACACTGTCTTCCACTCAGCTTCATCCACCACCACCCCCTCCACTCCCTCTCTTCCTCTGCCCCCTTCACCCTTCTCGTCTGTGTTCAAAGTGGCCCTGCTGCTGGGAAATAATCCCACCATTACAAACAGAAGCACTCCCTCATCTGCTCCCAAAATTCACTCTGGCTGTGAGGCTATCATCCACAGTGAAAAGGGTATGGGGAGGACAAACGTGTTCAGAGATATACAGTATGCTGAATGTTGTTTATACCCAGACATGAAATTACCTGTCAGTTTGGGATGAAAAGGGAGCAAAGCAATATTATTCTAATCACCTTGGCTGATGTCAAAAAAAGGAAACACCTCCCTGCCTGTTTTCCTTACTGAGTCTTTGGCTGGTTAGTATGAGACTCTGTCAAAACGTCACATAGAAAGAAGAGCCAGTATATTACTCTGGGTTTGTTACCATGACACCAAATAGGTGCCATTTCTGAATATGTGAGTTTAATACTTTTATTTTAAATATTACTGCACCTATGGATGTGTGAGCTGCCAACAAATGACAGATGAACCATAGGTGAACCCCACAGATAAAAATATTCAGTTGGCATACCATTAGCCATGCCATTTACTACCGTATAGCTATTATATGTGAAGGTCCAAACAATTTGTCAGAAGACACTAAGCAAAGGGTTAAATTTTTGCCTACATTTGTGTTTGCGATGGAAATGGGAAAGCCTCTTATTTTATTAAAATAAAAAAATTAAACAAAAAAAAAAACAGCCTTTGTAACCATGATGCAATATGAATACAAGGGACCTAAATGGAGCACAGTTACTTTTCGATGAGATAATGCAATGGAAAAAAAAAAAGGTGCTGTGGAAGCAACCAAATGGGAACCTTAAAATAGCAGAGTAAAAACAAACCACAGTGCTTTCTAAAGCTGCACTGGCACATTCCCATTGTTATTAGGGTGAGGAAATAGGTCAGGCAGTTTAGTATAGAGTTTAGAGAGAATATACGGAGGAAAATGGAACTGGTTGGGTTTAAGAGATAATGTAATACAACAAAGCTTAACTTGTGTAACCTGAGATGTTAGTATGATGCCATTACACACCATGATGTTGTAATTCATGGCAACATCATGTATATGTATAAATAGTATTGTTTTATGTAATGGGACACAATCCAAGACACTATTCCTGCAGTATGATTAAGCTTTTTTTGTTCCAAGACGAATGTGACTCACCAACGCAGAGAGGAAGGGGGCTGTCCCATGCCCTTCTTTCCCCCCTCAGGCAGGTGAGAACCTCAGGCCCCTTCAGGGTGTAGCCGGGGTCGCAGCTGTATGACACGGTGCTCCCAGCAAAGTGACCCTTGTCCTCCCGCTTGTAGCCAAACTGGGGAACACCTGGATCCTCACACTTCACCAGCTCAAAACCTAAAAGAATGAACCTCAATAAGTAACATTTCCACATTAAATGATCTAAAAATGAATCTACAAATGCACCTTTAATGAATGCAATTACAATACTTCTGTAAACATTGTTAACATGAGTTTACTGGCTATTCTGTCTTATTGTTTTGATTGAGAGACCCCACACGATTGAAATTACAAACTGTACATCTAAAGAAACTGACTCAAAGAGGAGCTGGAATCCAAAATAAAAGCAAGGTATGATAAATATGCAAATACAAATGTATTTAAAGAAAGGAGTATTAATATGGGAGTGTGAATTAGTATGTTACTTACTAGTGAAGTGTAGTTCAAAGCCTTTACTGGTGTTATCCGCATTGCTGATGAACTCCAGCCACATGGAGCTGGAGGTGGAGTTCAGGGTTGTGTCTAGCAGCTCGCTGCCTGTAAACACCCCCAGCAGACGGGCCTCATTACTGCTGCCATCAAAGACCTGAAAGGGAGAGGGAGAGAGAAGCAGAGTGGGAGGAAGAATCAGATCTGGTGGGCGCACACGGATATGCTAACAAGGTTCCATATGTGCACACACAGGGAGGGCAACTCCCAACACCTCCTCACTTTAAGTATGTCATCCTCCTCCAGTCTGAAGTCCCGTGCTCGGAGCTGGATGCCTTTACCAGGCTGCGTCTGGATAGAGTAGATGCACTCGTGGTTGTTACCGTAGTAACCGGGGTAGTTGGGTGAGAGCAGCACCCCTTGCATGCCAGTCACGGATGAGCCGCATTCAGCTAGATAAAAAGAGAGGTAGCAGAGAAGGACAGAAGAAGAAGATGGGAGAGAAAAGAGAGAAGAAGGTGGTGTTGGAGAGAGCAGAGGACATGTCAATCGCTATATGCTTGAAACTAAAAACTTTATTTATTCATGCTGTCATGCATCAGGAGATGGGAGAGGTGATGGGGAGGAGTGTGGCCGGTAACTGTACCTGAATGCTGATGGGCACATCATCATAATCACACTGCAATCTGAATATGATTAACAGAAATTTCAGCTCTACTTGAAAATTGCCTTTTCTGAGTCACATCAGGGAGCCAGTGAAAAAAACAATAGGATACAGTTTTCTAAAGAAAAACCTGTCAGAATTTAAATAACCACCACTGTCCGAATTTTAACCTCATGAATTCAGTAAGAGGGGGTGAGGTGATGGGATTGTTTGGAGGATACAGTATATAGACAAGAATCAAGTTACTGCATTGAGGCTGCATATATTCAGATGTATAAAACCAAACTATGGAATTACTGCTAAATGTTAAAGTTTTGAAATGTTTTCAAAGGCAAAAATGACTTGGAAACTTTATACTACCAAAGTAAGCTATCTTCATTTTTATCCAAAAAGATGCAACATGAAGTGCACAAAAGGAATACCTCAGGGACTGGTGTTAAGTCATCCATTAATTAGTCTTTATATTAATCATCTTCTACAACAGTCTCTGATGATAGGATTGTGAATGTCTACCAGTATCAGTATACATGCGAACAAAATCAAGCTTCCCACTGGAAAGCTAACAGGTAATATAGAAATGAACATGCCTCGATCAGTAGCTCATGTCTCGGCTTGAACATTACTAAACAAAATTCTACATAATGCTCTAAAACCTCCATACGATCTCCTAATGTTGACATGATATGAAAAAGATATAGTTATTTAATGTATATATCTTGGAATAATAATATCTTCAAGAAACTGCTCCAAAAACAGTGCAAATAGCTGATAATTTTCGACAAATGTAAGATATAACATAAGATATAAAAATATCAGACTACCCTTGTTCATTTTAATGCCTGGTACAACCAAAGGTACATTTGTTTGGACAAATATAATGATAACAAAAATAGCACAAAAGAGTTTAATTTCAGACCTGATATCTGACCATTTTCCATGTTTTCTTGATAATAAACAAAATCACTTCAGTTCTTACAACAATATCTATGGCACTGTACTGCCACAAACAGTGCTGTTAGGCATTCCATATTTTCTTTTCTGTCTGTTTTAGTCACGATACACACAGGAGTTAGTACTTGATTGCATAACCATTGTTTTTGATGACTTTTGATGGTCTAATAATTTTTTTTCCGCAACTGTACAAGATGCTTTACCATATTCATTCCTTATTGTATTTCATATTGGGGCAGGCTAAAATCATTCCTTAGACCCCAAGAGTCTTATAAAAAAGAGACACATTTAAAAATCTGAATTAAAAAAAATCTTGTACTTGTAAAACTATTAAATCTCCAATAATATCTTCTCTAAATGATCACCGTACTGCCTTTGGGCTTTCTCTGTGAAAGCCACAACTCAATGGAACGTCCTACTGGATGACATTGAAAACTCTAGTTCTATCAGCTGCTTTAAAGATAAATTGAAAGGCCTACTGAAAATATATTGAAATGTGCAAGCACTTATTATTTTGCTTGGTATTCAGATGCCTTACTTCTGTTCGTCTGGCATGCACAAGGGCTGGCGAGCCCTGTGTGATGTATTACTCTGCGTACTTTGTATTATGTGCGTTTTGTTGTTTGTTTTGTTTGCTTAGTGCTGTTCTGTCATTGAGTGGAAGTTTTAACTGTGACCTTCCAGGGGACTACAGGTAAAAATTAAACTAATTAGAGGAACTGGTACAATGCATAAAAATGTAACATTAAGCAGACTATGTATGGTCCTTTATATATAAAATTTGCAAATTGCAGCTCCATCCCTATTAAATTGAAGCAATAAGAATAGGAGTGAAACAGACTATCAATGTAATGGTTATACATTTACACTGTAGAGAAACATTTAGAAACAAGTCAGATATTATTAGTGTGCGTGAGGAAAATTAATGTGACTTAATCGGTAAACTGTAATTATCTGTTTCGCACAGAGTGCCGAGAATGCTAACAAGTACAAATGGCTTTCTAAGTTTAGAAACGTTAAAAAAAATGAACATATGGTAAAATGATTCTATGAAGTTTCTGTTTTTCATAAAGCTTGTATTGTAAGGCTCAGAATCAAAACAAGAGGGAAATTCTTTTCTAAATTCTTTATTTATTGTTCAGACCTTAGGGAATAATTGTATTTTTATGCAGCTCATAACATTTGATGCATTATAAAGTAAATACACCGACCTGAATTTCTGCAGACTGACCTGTCGTGTAAGCTAAGCTTTAGAAAGGACACGTCCATAACTAACATATTTCAGCTCCTTTATATCATCCTCATTAGAGCAACTGCCCTATATAATTTGGATGAAGTTAAAAAGACTGTTTCTGGGAAGCTAGCCAATAAAGAGACAAAATGTGGGTGGATAGGGAGATAATAGTAAGAGGAATTGAGAGGGAAATGCCTCATCTTCCAATGTGTCAGTTTCTAACATTTCCACATGGGTGGGTGGGTGTATTTCAAAGGCCTAATATAGTGACAAGACCATGTGAGGGGGGTTTATGGAGGGGGAAGGGGGGGGGGGGGGTGCCAGAAGCCAAAATAAAGTATGTGACCACCTACCAACACACCTTGGCAGAGGGGAGCTCCATACCCGCCTCCTGCCCCCTAAACACACCACCCTCGCCGGACCCTCCAGTCGGTAACCCGGGAAACAGGAGAAGATGAGAGCATCACCCACTCCGTACTGCAGACCCTTTCTGGTGCTGTAGGGTGGGATTCCAGGATCTTCACAAGGCTCCAAATCATACTCTGGAAAACATGACAAACAAAAACATGTTAAAAAAAAAAAAGATGTGAACTTCCAGAGTATTTGCAGTTCATTAAACTATATTCAAATTTTCAAGGTTGAAATAAACAGATTTGTACTTCATGCTTTGAGAGGTGGATGAAAAGGAGCAAACTTGCCTCAAAAATGGTGTTGTGGTGAGTTTTTGTTACGAAACCTTCACATTCATGCATCCTCCTATTCAGCTGCTGTTTTTACTTTCTTAAAATTTTTTTTTTGTAAAGTGTCAGTGAAAACTTATAGTTCAGATGATCTGTATCAAATTTGATGTATTGGATTTATTTTTTGATAAAAACGTGGCATTCAGTGTATTTGCACGCTCTAAGGCCTTGAACATTTTCAGAAGCAACAGTAGAGACATTTTGTGACAGCCTTGAAAGCCTTTTCACTTTCTGACATATCTACAATATGCATCATATTTCTTCAACCAAACACTATAACACATATAGGATGGTGCTGTCTGTTAGTGGTCAAGGTCAAAAATAACAGATGCAGTATAATAAACTGTTCAAGTGAAGAGTTAATGGTAACCAAGTGAGAAGAATATCAGTGTGGAGGAGAGCGTGAAGGACATCCCGAACAGGAGGTTCAACGACAACAAAGCGTCGAAATGTGTGATTTCTCACAATGTCTCCAAATTTGCCATTAATTACTGACAGCTGATGATATTTATGATTATATATTATCATTGTAACATAGTGGTGTACATTACTATTTCTCTATAATAGAAACATCCTGCAATATATGGATGTGTTACGATGGAAATCAAAATAGCTGTGACAAATGAGTTGCTTTCTCAAAATGTTCATGTTCAATGTGCCATTATGTCCACATTATGTTCACATTATGTTCACATTATGTTCACATATAACATAGACTGCTATAAGATGCAGTAATATTTCTTTTACTAATTAAGCAAGTAAATTTAACCCATAAAGACCCAAACATCCACTGGCAACCAAAATCATTTACTGATATAACAAGTTAAATACCTGTTGATCCACTAATCCTATCAATCCATGCAAATAATTGGTGCAAAATGTGATTTGTTATCTTTTCATGGCCATCAGATATGATCCATTTGAACGTTCAGAGGCTCCATAGTGAACGTGGAAACACTCATCAATGACAGGGGATGGACACACTTGGTTTATGTTCAGTTAATGACAGATTTCACTGAAATCTGAAATTCTAAAATTTCACTGAAATCTGTCATTAACTTTTCTCCCATCTTCTCTGTTTTTTATATAATAACCCACAACTTTAATTTGAGCATTTATAAACATCTACATAATCAGTGAATTAAATACAGAAAAATACCAGATTTTCACTTAGGATTGCAAAATACTGAGTAAAATATTAGAATAAATGGTGACAAATCACTTAGGAAAAATTCAAAATGGAGAAAAAACATTTGGGAACTTCTACAAAAACAGAACTGGGCCTTTATGAGTTAAGGTGAAAAGAGGTTCTCAAATCTGTTTCACCCGAAGTGATTAATCAAATACTACAAAAAATGTAGAAATTGCTATCATCTTTCATTATCATTAAAAAACTCCAGTAAATATTTATTTCTTCTATAACTGTTTTCATTCAATAACCTTTACAAAGTGGACTGGCAGTCACAGTAAGTGTGTGTCTCCAACTAAGGAGCCCAAGTTTTCCATTTTCAACGTGAACATCAACAGTTTAATGCTCTAACCTCCCTTCTACTGATCAATAAATCCCACTGTCACCTAAATGAGTATCATAGCTCAACACTGTGACCAACCCAGCATCAGACCGCCCCTCAGTTTTAAATGACTGAATAAGGACGTCCTCACCAGAGAAAGTGATGTTGAAGCCTTCGTAGGAAACAGAGAAGTCGGACAGGAAGCGGATCTGAGCCGTGTAATTTCCAAAAAGCCCTGCGCTGAGGGGCGGGGGCAGTGTGGAGCCCGTCAGTCTCCAAAGGGGCTGAGAGAAGCTGCCGTTCTCCGTCACCAGTAAATGGTCATGAGGGCTTTCAAGATGGAATGTGTGGAAGGTGAACTGGACACCTGAAAGAGATAAGGAAAAAAAAATCAATAGCTAAAATGTGTTGTTTATATTAACCTTTGATCTCTGTATGGATAATGTGAACGTCTAACAGATTATATCTCATGAATATTTAAGCCATTCTCCCTAATCGGTGTAACCTGCTGGCTCACAAACAAGGCATCTGAGGACGAAAAAGAGATCTGTTGAAGCCTAAAATAATGATAATTGTGAAAAATGTTGTCCCTGTCTCTGCTTCTGGCTCTGGCTGCATGATATGCATGTTTAACTAAGAGATGCTAGTCGGCATATACTTGGTTAGCACAGTTGTGAATAAGCATAAAAAACAAATTAACACCCAGTAAGGTTTGTTAACTGGAGAAAATGTTTGCTTGTGGGGTGAGATTATTTCGAGTTTCACACTGATTTTAAGAATTTTGACCCTATCTACTCCAGAATCGATTGAGACGCAGGTATATTGAATGACAAGTTCATGTGGCTTACATCAGTAACACATAAATGCATAAAACATCCATATTATAAAAGCCAAGTGGCCTCTGTGTGTGTGTGTGTGTGTGTGTGTGTGCCTGTGTGTGTGCCTGTGTGTCCGGGGATCCACACAATATCCGGAAAGAGCTGACTTCTGCAGTTTGGCATACTAATATATTTTTGGTCAAGGAAGAGACTAGCGAAAACGCCAAGTTGATAGGACCAATATTTTGGGAGATATTAGTAATTTTGTAAAACAATAGCCTTACAATCACGTTACAATGGCCAGAATGCTTTGGGTGTGACTGCATGCGTGAATACACAACAGCATAAAAACTACCACATCTAGAAACTTAAATGTCTTTTTTGCTGAAGGGGTTGCGGCGACACGGAAGCAAACCAAACTCACATTTTTTGGTCCTGTATGAAAATTACAACTTTTTGGAAAGATGTTGGAATAAAAATAGAACAGATCTTGGGTTTTAAATTACAGCAACCCACTTTTCCACTGTTGTTAAAAGATCTTCCTGATGATTTGACAATAAGTGATAAATACCTTCTAAAAATCTTTGGTGCTGAGGCAAAAAAAAGAAAAAAAAATCACACGTAAATGGCTTCAACTTGATCCATTGGTGCAGGAGGACAGGTTGAATATTGTTGATTCGCAAAATGGAGAGATTAACATTCATACTGAGGCTGCAAGCTGAACTTTCCATAAGGTGCGGCAAATGCATTCTTCAAATACAATTAATGTGTGGTTTGTCTCATAGTCCTGTGAAATGCGATATAAACTGCTCCTCTACAAATTTAATTAATTAGGTCACTTGATTACTATTTCATGACTGTAACCTAAATTATCATTACTATTAGATTGTGTCTATTATCTGTTGCCAACTGTTGTTTGTTATGTTCTGTATGACAAAATGATACATAACTAATAAAAATTAAGTGTCAAAAAAAAAAAAAAAACACATCTGGAATCCATGGATCCCCACGGGTCAATGCACTAGTTAAGTTTTAAAACCCCAGTTGGGGGAAAAAATGCAAACATCCATTTTTTATATATTTTTTTTAACAGTGAGTTAGGGTTGCCCACAGCCAACTCACATAGAAAGAAAATATCATGTTATGTTATTTATACAATCATTTCACTTCTGGCTGAAATGCTGTTTTGGGCTTCAATGGATAACAGAAGAATCATAGTAACACATGTACGATTATTGTTCTTAAATGCTTTTTAGATTTGTTTGTTGGTTGTTGAAGAACAGTTTACCTAACATATAGATGCAAATGGTTGCAATTTGTCATTAGTAACAAAAACACTGATTAAAAAAAACACAATTTTCCCAAAGTTTCAGTAGTTCCAGGTTGGAATCTTTGGATCTCTGTGAAACCCCCCTTTGCACTTCAGCTTCAAAACACATACAGCATTAATTCCCTGTCTTCCTTCTGCGCTACTTATCAAACATATTACACCCACGCACGAAGAGCATCTGCAAATAAGGCTGTGTCAATCTGATGTTAGCGCTCTACCAAAGGGGACATGACTGGAGAGTAATCCCGTGGTGCTGTAGCCCCGGGCCAGCCTCTCAGCGCTTCAGTCTCATAGAGGTTTGTTCGGCAAAATAAAAAGGCCACTCAGTAGGAGGAAATGACATTGTAGGGGAAATTGAATTTGACTGCCACATGTGTTGACACAGAATTTCTCTGCTAACCTTTGCCATGGGAGGTCTCAATTATCCATGTGCAGTTCAGGTTGTGCGGGTAAAAGTCTGGGAAGCCAGGTGACAAGATGGTACCGACGTTGCCCTGGATGTAGCCTCCGCATAATGCTGGTGACAGCGGGTGAGAGGACACCGCAGGAGATGGAAATTGAGAAAAAAACAGAGGAGGGCAAGAGATGTGAAGTCAAACAGGGACAAAAAAAAGTGTAAGAAAAGTAATAAAATCTACAGGAAAAAATGGCAAAACTTGTCTTTGCAGCATTTATAATGTGGTAAAACACATTTTACAAGAGGTGCCCTTCATTGTGGCATAAAAAGGATAGAGAGGAATCATCAATTTCATTACAAAGTGGGCAGAAATCAATACTGTCCTTAAATATAAAAGCATTTACACATAAGGGAAAAGAAAGCATCAAAGGGTACATTCACTGTCGTACATATAAAACACTGCTGATTAAATGAAGCAAAAACTTTTTAAGTCTGAGAGCAGAACCGGTGGAATAAAGATTATCATTTTGTATAGATTTTTTAAAATAACACATATTAAAGGTGATGCAATATGAAGCAAAACACTCACAACTATTTCTCATGCATCATCTGCAACCACATACAACAATGAATTTAGCTGTAATCCCTATAAGGCAAGAATAAGGCAGAAATCTGGCAGGCTAATATTCGTTTCTAGGTCGGTATTTTGGAACGTACCATCACAGCTGGGCAGGGGCCGGCTCCACTGAAAATTGGGTTCGCATTCTAAAGGCTCCGTGTCGCTAAGTGTGTAACCTGCGTCGCAACTAAATGTCACCAAGGCACCGACATAGAAATCGTTGCCATGCCGCTGTCCGTTGACAGGTATGCCCGGGTCCACGCAGTGATCCGACTGTAACTGCAAGGCTGTGGAGAGAAGGCATGATGAAATGAGAAAAAAGAAGTCAGTAAGGTAAGAGCGAAGAGTATAATAAGGTTTATGCTCATGTATTTCATTGGGTCAAGTCGAATTCAAAAAATGTTAACTGCAGTTGAGTTTTCCAAAGCAAATCTGATAAATAATTTACGCAAAACTTCCTTTTACAACAAGAATAAACCAAAGACCTTTCAGTCGTCTTTCTTGATCCACCTTGCATATACCCCGGCCTAAAGTAGCGCTTCTAGTGAATTATTAAAGCTTTGCAGAGATTTACCCACAGAGAAAGTGCAGAAGGTTACCCAGTGTGCACCACACAGGTAGAAAAGAGGATGAGATAGTCTAAAAGACAAAAATTTCCAGTAAGAGTGAAGACGGCCGCTTGGGTGCCTAGTGTACATGGAAATGTGAGCCAGGCAATGGGATATTTGATAGAATAATCTCACCTCATTTAGTGTCTAATTAGAGCTATTCTAATAAGACGGGCTTCATGCTGACACTGAGAGCCTGCAGAGATCTTATTTACGGCTTTCATTCTTGTGAATAAGACCTGTAGCTTTGTCTGTGTCTGCGTGTACTGAGTTCATTTTGTTCCAGGTCAGTGGGAAGTATATCCACACTGTATTTGAGAGAAGGTGTGATGGTCTGTTAATATTATGTGGGCAAAAATAACATGCTAACAGAAGGGTAATAGTTTTATAATAATGGAAATAGGGTTGTAACGAAGTCATGGTGTTACGATTTATCGCGATTTTAAACATTCATGGTTAATTAATCGTCAAGGCTGCCAAAAACTGTCTAATAAAGTGCAGTTGATTAAGAACAGAACAATAGACACGCCAATTTGTGCTTCCCACATGGAACAAAAGCAACGTTAGAGAAGCACTGCATTCTACATTCTACCAGTGAAACCCTCGCAAAATAATCATAGTAATCATGAAACCGCGATTTCCCTGACGATATTAGTAGCACCAAAATCTGTAATTGTTACATCCCTAAAAGGAAATAGCGTGGTATTGATAACTACTAACAACAACTAAAGTTTATGACATAAGACTTTTTTTTTACATGGGAACATAGATTTCTGTCAAAAAATAAAAGTTAATATTGTTTCAAAGGGGCTAAAACAAGGGATATTAATGGGGAAACACATTTAAAGATGGCAACAAGGCAAATCCAATCAGACATATTTTGATACCTATGTTAACTTGTTTAACAAATACATAGTGGGATACATATTTAGATTAATATTATGACTTTAAGGAGGCAAGCACCCAATAATATCCTATTAATAATACTGTTACAGGCTACAAAGCCACATACCATAATAATTATGCTGTTAATCATCATTCTGTATTTCCTAAACCTTCCCTTTTGTTTCAAAAAATAAGAATAAGGGACTTTACCTCAGAGTCGGAGGATTGATATGTGTACTTGTTTATTTATTTTTTGTCATTTATTTTATTCAATATAATTTATTCATTCTTAATTTATATATGTATATGTGTGTATATGTATATAGGTAAATGTACATGTGTGCATATAAATGTGCATATACACTATTTTTCCTTATTTATTTTATTTTTCTTATTTACCTTTTTTTGTTGAATTGTTTACTTTAACTATTTTTTTGTCTTTTATTTGGGCACTGAATGATTGGCCTTGGGTGGTGGGAGGTGCGTGGTGGGTGAGAAGGGAGTTGACCTTTTAGGTGTGACAATCGATGTTTATTCTGTATTTTTATATCCTATGTTGTGCATCACTCTCTCTGTGTAAAATGTTCAAAATGTTCTATAAATAAAGTAAAAAAAAAAAATTATATTCACTTTGACTCTCAACAGTCCCTCACAATCACAATTATAATGTACAGTGCTACAAGTTTGTTTTATTTTTTCCATGTTGTTATTGTCTATTTTGTCCTTACTTTCATAGCGTATGCGGAAACCGATGTCCGAGTGGCTCTTGTCAGTGGAGAAGAGCAGGTACAGAAAGTTGGAGGTACTGATGAGGAACTGTGGAACCTGTGTGCCCTGGTAACTGCCAATCAGAGGTGAGGAGGGGAAACGTCCATCGCGGACCTCGAGGACATCGTAGTTGACCTCTGTTCGGAACCTGAGAGCAGGGGAACAAAACAGAAGGAATCAAAATGAGCTCACGAGTTAAAGTTATTTATGAATTATTAAAACTTAATAAAAAGAGGAGTGACAAAAAAAACAACAACATAAAGTGTCTCAGTAAGTTACTGAATGCATTATCTCCTACATTCATTCTATGCTCAGAAATGGAGAACTGTTCTTCCAAAAGAGATTAGTTGAGTTTTGGTAACAGTGAAGGTCATAACGTCAGATTTCCATCATTTCTAAATGTCCAGTGTAGTAAGAATATATAGATCATCATGACGTTATCATACCTTCAGGTTATAATTAAAGGAATGTAATTTGGACACAAAGGGTTAAATTATTTCCAATTTACACTGGCCCATTAAACTTAGCTTTGTTTGCGAGTGTGTGTGTGTCTGAGTGTGTGACTTTGTTGCCAGAGCCACTTCATCTTCAAAGCCATGAATAAATCGCGTAGCTTTCAAAACCATGT
>NC_043967.1:23537311-23570916 GCF_902148855.1 Sphaeramia orbicularis
GATTTAATCAGCCAACTCAGCATACTGAAGGACATCTATAAAACGCATTACGCTACAAACGCACGGGTATGATAGATGGTCTCAGAGGAATACAAAGCTGCGGTGGCACACAGGGGGAAGTGACATGCTTTAATAATGGTCTCTCCTTTGCGTATCATGAATAGTGAAACTGATTAGGTCCTTTCCAGTCCTATACCCATGTCTGTGTTTAATGTGCTGCGATGCTGGTGTCCGAGAAACGGAGCTGGTTAACACTTCAGATTATCTTTGCTCCATCAGTTATGCTAGGCTTTCCTCCGGTTTGCTGTTGTTAAGAGGGGTCTGCGGCTCAAAGTAAGCATTGCTTTCAAACACAGCAAGTGTTGCAAATAAGCTAATGTGCTGCACATTTATATAATTTGAAATATAAGGGTATTAGACAACTTCATACAAGTAAATGTATTTGTAGATTCATTTAAGATGGAACCAAATCAAATCAAGAAATCAAGACTGACCTATTTACTCTGTTGGGTGTTGTCCACAAGATCTTTTGATGATCTAAAAGTACATGAGTCATACTCTTTCCTCATCAGTTTGTTGCATGTTATACCAAACTGAGCACCCAGCTAAGAAAATGCTGCACCACAAGCAGTGACCAAGTTACATCATGTGTATATGATCCCTGCTAGTTTTGTTCTCACAGCTTTTTACAGCCACACTTCTCTCAAACATGTCCTAATATGTAACCACCTGACATGTGCTAAAAAAAAAACAAAAAACAGAATAACATTAGTATATATTTGTTTTTTCTAGTCAATAGGGTCAAGTGCTAGTTTTGAGCCGATCGAAAAGAAAATAGGAAAACCAATAAAACCCCGGAAGATACACTAAACATTCACTAGTTTGCAGATCTGGAGGGAGTTTTCCTGGAAAAATCTGGTGCATTTCATTATTACACCTAAGAAGAAAAGTAAGCAGTTAAACAGACAGCAGAAATGTTGGAGGGAATATGGAGAATTTGATGTAGATCACACACGATTTCTGGAAATGTGATAAAATAATTGGGTTTTGGGAAATGGTGTGTAGAGTACTAAAACAAATAATGGGGTATGAGATTCCAATGTGTTGTGATGTTTTGTAACTTATCTGATGAAAATGTAGCAGGAAACGACATATGCTTGGTTAAGATACTTTTAGTGGCTTGCAAAAAAGCTATTACAAGGAAGTGGGGAATGACAGAACCACCAACACAGGACCAGTGAGTAACAATTATTGATGGAATATATACAATGGAACGGGTGACACAGATTGTGATTACAGGAAACTCAAATGGACAAAAAGTGGAACAAATGGACTGTTTACAGAGCTAAGAATGGTGGAATGATTGAATAAAGGAAATGTACTGAAATATGTGTAATGTACCCAAGCAATGTTGGTTTGTTTGTCTATTGTTGTTTTGTTAAATACATGTGTAAAAAAATTTCAATAAAAACTTAAGTGGGAAGAAAAAAAAAAAAAAACAATCAAAAAAACTCCACTTATCCAAATGCATCCCTTCACTAACTCACCTTCACACCGAGGGACAGCATTGTCCCAAACCACATTGCCATCCTTAAGAATACAGGAGACAGTTTGCGAACCGTGGGTCTTGACAAAGCCTTCTTCACACAGGAATGAGATGGAACTTCCCAGCTGCAGGCTTTCACCAAAACGCTTCCCGTTAACTGGCACACCTGGGTCCGGGCATTCGTTGTGACGAAATGCTGTTAGAAAAAGTATCAGAGATTGGCAGTTAATGCCTGAAAACAAAATGACAGTGAAGGCCACTTAAGGACTTCATAAAAAGACCTGATCACTCAGTGGCTTCAGGCAATATAATCTCAGGAAAACAGTTTCATAGACAATGTTTGAAAATAAAGAAATGAAAAGTGAGAGCAAATTACTTATAAATGTGTTTGTATTAATTTCTGTCATATATATATATATGTATTACACTTTCTGTGTGAGGGTGCTAATTTCCATGAATATTTTAAAATAATTAGCCAAGTTTCTTGACAAACTTTTTTGGTTTTGTTTTTACCGTCAGCATTAAGCAATACCAGCTTTTAACAAGAAGAAATTTGTTTCACTTAGTGAGTCACATTGATTCCCCCTGCTGCAGTGTTTCTAATGGGGGGGGGGGGGGTTATACACAGTATGCGCAGATGACCGTGCCGAATGATACAGGAAGCAAAGAGAAGAGGGAAATTGTTTTTGCACTCTTCTCCTTCGTCTATCAGACCTCTCGGTGAAACTGAGGCATAACCCTGGAACAAGCCATGTAAACAAATACATCACCTGTGCCACTATCTTTCTCATTTACTCTCTTGCTCAGTCCTGTGCACACACGCAGATAGGTGACATGTGTAGGTGTTGATGAATCCCTCTTCTGTACCCATTGGACCCAAACAAAGTGTGCGCCATACCTCATTCATCAAGATCATCTTATTTATTAACGTGCCAAAAATCCCCTCAATACAGTTTGGCATATCCTTAATTAACATGAATGATGGAAGCGGTCGCCTTGGCCTCACAACCCCCTAAAAACAGTCCTGCAGTACACTGTTCTCAGGAACTAACCGTCATCTTCAATTAACTGCTCTTGACATTCATTTACCATGCTGCATTGGGTATTTATTTATTCATCTAACTTGCTAATTAATGCATTAGCCGCCATGTGTTCTCCACATTGTGGCTTTACAGAGGCACCTGGGTCGGGTTGACGACATGTCTGCAAATGAGCTGGAGCTACGATGTTTTACTGCTCGCATTAAAGTGAGTCACTCCAACTAATTTAAGTGCAAAGACAAACCTCCCAATGGCACCTTTGCTATCTTTAACGTAGCTTTGTCGCTTGAAATTGTTAGGGTTAGACCCTCGGTACAAGGATATTTATTTCGGGATGTGGAAGAATGCAAAGATCAGGCTCATTACACAATAGTGCATATGCAATGAATGCGGTAATTCTGCTGCCAAACCCTCACGGTACAGTATATCCATGAAATGGGTTTACCAGCGAGCAGCCAATGTGTACTGCGTCAGAGTATAAAACCCATCTGGAATTTCCTCAGAAGTCAGCATCAACCCAGAATAGAATATAATGAGCATTGCCGCAATGTAACTGCCAGGTAAGAATGCTGCTTCTTTGTTTGGGTTTTATTTAGATGTCAAGTCTCTCTGTTTAGACAAAAAAAGGGAGGGTTTTTGTCATTTCTGTTGCGTGGCTTTGCGTGCGAGCGTGTAAAGGAATGTGTCGCCCATGGGTGGAAGAGTTTGTGCAGTCTGTTGGATGACAGGCACATCGATATGGCAGATGATTCATGAGGCAGTACTGCATATAAATACACACAAACGCACAGACATACTGTACACATACACAGACAATGTGGAATACAAAGCATCGAGTCGGGCTTTGTGATAAGCTTTTAAGACTCTTTATCTCCTATGGGCAAACATTGGATCCTTACTTGTAAAGGTAATGTTGAAGCCTCTGTCTGTGTAGGTATGGTCAGTCAGGAACTCTAGACGGGCCACATGTGCGCTAGTTGTTATGGGCGGAGGCAGGACGTCACCAGAGAAGGTACCCAGGATAGGAGATTCAGCCTGGAAGAGACAGACAATAAAAACTTTCACTTTCAACTAAAAAAAAAAAAAAGAAAGAAAGAAAACAGGAAAAAAGGAAGCAGTGCCAAAATGACTTTTAAGTAAAGAGATACTGGCAGAAAGGTTGTTTTACTTGTACGTATAATTAAACATGCTACATTTTCCCCACTGTGACTGAGAGGCAGGCCAGTAGATCAAGTGGCACAAAGGAGCTATTCAAAGTAACTGTGGATACAATTCAAGAGTACCTTTCCCCCATCCTTGATCGAGAGGAAGTCAAACTGTTTCTCCATGCTGAGGTCGTTGAAGGCCAGATTGATTCGGCTTTCGGGGTTGGTGATGATCAGCCACACACAGTGCATATTGTTGCCGTACTCCTGAGGGTAGTTAGGAGACAGCAGCACGCCCGATGGAGTGGTGAAATTGAAGAAACAGGAAACTGGATGATGAACAGAGAGTGACAGAGCAAGAGAGAGAGAGAGAGAGAGAGAAAGAGTCAGAAGGAAAAACAAAGTCACATAAATTGAGTCCTGTTTAGACGGGTGTAATACACAAGGGAAATTCTATTTACTTTGACTGTCTACAAGACATATGATTTGAGATATGTTATTAAATCTGTAGAGATCAACCTCACATACACACATTGCAAACATATAGGGGGAAAAGTCACATTTCAAAACACAACTATAACCATCATTTTTCAGTGATGACTATGTTATAGGATAGCTGTGTATTGGCATCTGTGAAAGCCCGTTTACACCACTCTAATAACCACTTTGCATTTCAGTTAATCTATGTTAAAATAAGGGGTTAGCATCTCAAAATAGTGAGTTGTGAGTAATGAAGACAAGTGAAGCCTTTATCTTCAGGTTTTGAGATAGTAGTTCAATATTTTAAGACACTAAACCCTTGTTTTGACTTCGATCTTGTTTCAGAGCAGGAGAGAAAAGGCTTCCACATGAGTCTTTAACTGGCAACATAAATGATGAAAAGATACTGATGAAATGATTTATTGTTTTACTGCACTAAATGTTGCAGGCAACATTATTACGCATGCATTTGTCATTATTCCATTAGTCCAGAGATGCTAGAAATGACTTCATATGGGAACCATTTGTGATCAGACTGTTAAAAACAGAGAGAAATAACCCACTGAAAAGACCATGAATAAAAAAAAATTAAATGAGTTTAAGAAAAAAAAATCTGATTAAATTTTGTTTCCATGTAAAGAAAAAGTGTTGGAAATGGTAATGAAAACTGACTACTGTCAAGGTTGTCACTTGATCCCCAATGCTCTTGCTAATTTGCTTAATTGCTAACAAGGTGTTACCTTAATCTAAATGAGTGGACGTAGCCTTGCAAAACTGCCCACAGCTGCAGCTTTGTTTGTCGTTTCATGGCTAGACTGATATATACTTGAAAAAGGATTCATAAGAAATTAGTGAAATAGGGAGCACTTTCCTTCAGTAATATACAGTGTCTATGTCTGATAGAATGAACAACCCACAGTTGAGCTGTCATGAGCATTAGAAGGCCTGAGATTATTGTACAATTTTTCAACTTTCCACTATTATTGCATTTTTTTTAATATTTTAGGTGAGAAAGAGGTCATAGAGTTTGTGGGGATTTTATACTATAATTTCTACCACTCATTCTCATTTGACATGACAATGAAAACAAAAGTTTCCTAAAACCAAAACTGATACCTTTAAAACAATGATTTGAATTTAATAAGTTGTCTTAAAGCCATTTCTGTCAGATAACTCCAGTTTGAATATTTTATTACGGGAGCCAGATACATTTATATTTTGGTTTCTAGGCTCCACAACGATCACTCCCTGAAGATATTTTACATATAGGTATTGGGGAGTGATGAATAAATAACTCCTCCCCTGCAGCTTACAAGTAGATGCTAGGGTGATGGAAGGGGCTTAAAGTGTTGGCACCAGTGATGCCGTACAGCAGTATTGGTGAGTCAGAGGGAGAGCTGGGTAATTCTTGCAGTTTAAATAGACTTCCAAGTGGAGGTTGTGCTGGTATGTGGGGAGAGAGGCTCATCTGTGGGGTATATAGGCGCGAATTTGCATGCATCCCCTCATTTAAATAAATGCTAACATTTGATTTAATATCTGTAAATACATTTATGGGGCTTTTTCTTAACCCCAGTTATGCTGGAAAACACATGATACCATACCATAAATCAAACAAGTGGTGCCAGGCACAACAAACCCACCCCTCACACATATTTCGCCCATTATAAGTAAAGGGGAAGATTTAAAAAATTCATGAAAAATTTTAACTTTGACCTACTGTTCCCATAATGTAATGAGATCCATTCTGGGTAACTGACAATCAGCAAAGAAACAAACAAACCAAACCAAAAACAATACCCCTTGCCTCCCCTTCGGGCAGTGGGGTAATAAACAAAACATTCCCATTGTATAACTTATGATCAATTCAAATTCTAACTCTAACTGTACCTTTTTTTTTACCTTCAAAGACCAAACCAGCCACCAGTAACCTACTGATAAAAAAATGTTTAGTACATTTTTAACTACTAACCCCATTGATACATTGAAATACTTTATTTAAAATGCAGTTTCTGAGCTTTTTTTTTTTTTTTTTTTTTTATCATTATCAGATATGACCCATTTGGCGTTTGCAGGACTGATTCACCAGTGAAACTCATGTAGCTTGACAAATGACAGAGATTGTAGGTGCTTGTTTTTATGTTCAGTTAATGATATATTTTAATGAAAAGTCAGTTTTTCTTCAGCTTTCTCAGTTTTGATGTCATAAGCTTTGGATTTCTACATAATCAGTAAATGAAATACAGGAAAAAATATCTGATTTTCAATGAAAAATACAGAGGATAATATTATGATTAATGATAATGAATCATTTAACAAAGGTTCAATGTAGAGAAAAATATTATTTGTAAGTTTGTAAGGAATAATAACTCTGTGTATTTCCTACGAAGTGGAGGTTACAATGTATATATTACAAAAAGGAGCAATGAGAATTAGGTTTAGTATTGCCTAATATTACACAAATAATGTATGAAGTTAAAGAAATGTTTTAGTTTTTCAATTTGTCAGTATGAGAACACACAAATACAAAACAGACACATATGTATATCACTGGAAGGATTTAATTTTTATGATATAAAAATGAACATATATATAAAAAGTCTAAACATATTTTTTTAAGATTATAAACAAACCTAAAATATTGTAGTCATTGTGTCACTGACCAAAAAGGTGCATCAATGTCAACATCCCCTTGAGACACTGACACTGCAAATAGATTACTGCACTTTCCTCTGAATGTTCCTTTTATTAATGTAAAGCGCATTGGATTGACTTTGTGTCTGGCATGTGCTATTTAAGTAAACTTCTTGCCTGGGTTGTATATGGGGAAAAAAAAAAGTTTGCAAAACCCACAGAGGTTATTTTTAAGTTGCCTACGACTGTATCGCAGCAGTGTCAGTTTTAAGCTTAAATTAGATATGTCTGAGCTAATGCACATGCAAACAAAAAATTAGATAGTGAACTGTTCATTTAGAAAGCATCTCGTTAGAAAAACTGTGTTCAGTGACAAAGACAAACACGTTGCATTGTGCCTACATTACTAAAACAATGTGTTCAACGGCAAACTAAACAGCATTATGTGGCCAAATTGACTCTCAAGCCTGCAACCTCTCTGTCATTCAGCTGAGTGATGTTTATCTGTGCTGCGGCTTTTGTCCATCCAATTATCTTATCAATCATACAACAGTGAGCATTATCTGCATAGTCAGCTCTCCTTTCCTTTTACCATCACCCTCTAACACTCTGTGTTTGTCTTTCATGCCGTTAATTGGCTAATAAGCCCTCCTATTGTTTCCAAATCCACAGCCTCTGCTAGGCAAACTGTCTGGGATAATCTGACCATTTATTATGCAGCCCGCCCTGCTCTCATCTGCACAAACAGGCGTAACGATGCACCCGTGCGAGTAAAACTGTCCTCATGCATACTGTATATGCACACTCAGTGTTATGTAATATGGACAACTTACAGACACAGCTGGGCTTCTTGGCTGACCACTGGTTGTTCTTCTGACAGGTGATGTTCTTCTTCCCCACCAGCTCAAAGGCAGGCAGGCACTCAAAGAACAGTCTGTCCCCGTGACGAAAACCTGTCCCCTCTCGCTTGCCGTATGCCGGTATACCAGGATCTCCACAGCTGCCTTGGTCAATTTCTGCATAGATATAAATAATTACATAGGACATGTGGCAGTAGCTGTAAAAACTGACATAAATAATGAATGATTAGCTCAAGGACAGAACCATGAAGGTGGGTTAAACAAATAAAATTAATCTGTTGCATACATCACAGCGGTGTAATAAATCTAAAGGTCACTATTTAATTAACACAAGCCACCTCTATGATCATTGTCTCTTTAACCTGCCTATTATCTTAAAATCACAAAATAATACTGGTTGCTATGATAATGCCAAGCAGGTAGTAGGTAGAGTGAGGAAAGGATAGAAGGAAAAGGATAGAGACACATCTCATCTCAAGGTTATTGCCAGCTGTAGCCTCCAGCACATATTGACAGGTACAAAGATAAGTGAAATGAAGATGCAGGGGCTATTAGTAAATCACAAACAAACCACTTGCTGGTGTCACTGCATTCATTGCATTCATTCACTGGCTTCATTGCATACAGTGCATTGTGGGAATGGCGACCAAGCAGAAGCAGTTTCTCACAGATTCGGCAAAAAACAAGCCAGATTGTTACAGCGTAAAATTATACAGTCCACCAGGGTTGTTTTAAAGAATGAGTATAGTCGCCGGATGGAGGTAAAGGTGACATTTGGGTTCAGCACTCACAAAGAGACAGCCAAATTGCTGCTGTGTGGAATTACTATTCCCACAATGCACTTGGCAACAAAATTTCTGAAAAGGCCCGTTTCGGTTTGTTATGTAAACAGGCGGACTGTGTTTATGATGGCGTCATCTTCGAAGTTGTTCACCCTGAGGGAAGTGATTCAGATGTCTAAGTACGGAAAGACTAATGCATTGGTGATAATTAGGCTATTGTTCAAGCTTTACAAATTTGAAAAAAAAAAAAAAAAAATTGTGATGAAAGTCATAATCAATAAGTACAAACAATATTGGGAATTATATTGTATAGCATTAGCCTCTCCTGGTTGTATCTTCATCTGTTATTCATAAGCAATAAAACAAAGAAATACAAGTTAAATTTGGAGTGAGGTGCATGAAATGTTAAAGTAATCATTTAATAGGTTTTTCAGTACAGCCTTCATGTAGCCAGTGTTTCCACAGCTGTAGAGTAACCTGGGTCCAGTAATTTCAGTATTTAAAGGTTTTTAGAAATTTGCTGTGTTCCAACATTTCAACTTGGTGCCAGATAAAACAGACTGGATTTCAGTGATAAGAAAATTAGCATTGAATGACTCAGTTAAGTGTTCATTTCATGCTGCCAAACAGCGACACTTTACGACACGATTTTTCTATTGTCTGATCATGCATTTACTGTTACCACTTAGTAGTCTCTACTGTCTCTTTATCCTCTGAAAATGTTTCTCACTAATCTTGCAGACCTCTCTAACATCTGTCTCTTCTTCGCTCTTGCCCTGTAAATGTATCCCTCCCCTTGCTGTGTGACAAACGTTCTCACTTGCGTCGGAAGCTGACGTGTGCACTTTCAGACACACACACACACACTCTTCCATGACCACGCTTCTTCCTTAAAACCACACAAGCCAATTTCATTATCCAAAGATTTATGCATCTCTCTTTCTTTCACTCACTCTTCTTTCCCCTTTTCCGAGGTTGCAGATTGCAGATGGGAATGCTGAGGCATCCTATCGAGGCATCCGGATGGGGGAACAGAGAGAGCGAATAAGCTCATCCATCCAGGAAATGATGGCAGGGTCTAATACGATTTTAAATCGCACCAGGGGTGATGCTGGGTATAAATCCATACTCAGCTCTAATGATGATCATCATTTAGAACACATATTTAGAGCTCACTGCTGTTTGGATGTATGGCTGTCCTGAGGCAGCCTCATTCACAAGACAACTCATTGATCTTACACAGAAGTCACCTTTAAGAGGCAACGCTAAAAGCAAGTTTTGAGGTGAGCCTGAGAGACTACACATTGCACATTGATCTTGGGCATTGTAATATCCAGCAGAAACCCCATCTGAAAGCACAGGCCAACTATAAAGATACATATGCATATGCAAATGCATACAGCACACACAATCATACAGGTACAGGCACGCTGAAGTCTGATATGCCTTTCTCAGAAAAGTCTGTTTCCTAGACCACTGCCAGGACAGCTGCAAGTATATGTCTGTGTTTCCGATGTAAAGTCTGTCTGTCTGTCAAATACACTTTATACTTGTCATGAATAGGAGAGAAGATGTGATGGAGCATCGGTTGTCTCTATTTGTTTTACACAAAGTATTCCCGAGAACTGTAGTAGGAACACTACATCGACTACACTACATTCTCCTAAGACCTTGGAACAAACATCAACAATTCTATATTTTTCCACGAAAATGCCTCATATGAAATGCCTCATTTACTAAGTCTTACCAATCAGGAGCAGAACCTATCATGGACAATACTAGCTAATTAGGTATTCAATTTCCCAAATACTCACACTACATGACCATGTCAGGTTCTCTGTAGACTCTCTGTAGGTACTTTTGTTTTAAAGCTTTAAATATAATATACATTTTGCTCATCACTATATGTTGACTTTCTGGATGCAGAATTTGCTTGGGAAACATAAGGGGTGATGGTTGAAAGCCCCCTGACTAACACAAAGTTACTGAAAACCTGAAAACAGTAAAGGACCACGCTGCTAACTTTACAATGATATGTTATTTTTTTCTGTAACTTCCCAAACTATAACACATACAGTTGTGTTTGATAAAAGTTTTTTCAACTTTGCCTTATGTATAAGCACAATAATTAGCTGGCCTAATTAGCATGCCAGCTGACAGACTGTAAAATGTAATATCAAATAAATGCTAACAGTAGCTAATTAGCTCAGTCATACTAACAAGTAGTACCTGTGATTAAGTAATGTAAACTTAATTTGTGTAACTTTTTTTTTTTCTTTTTTCAAAATCTGTTTCGTAACTTCTCAACTAAAACTACAGCAGAGGTGTCTGTCATGAATAAGAAAAATAATGTTTATTTCAGTTACCAGAAGCATCTAAACCCATTTCAGGAGACAAATGGGCTGTCAACGAAAGCTTCCACATCAGACAGTGAAGCCTTCTATCAGTCCCAAAATAATTTAATGCAGGAATACTTTACAAAAGAACCACCAGCAGCCTATTTCAAATGAGACCAGATTGACCTCTGGAAATGAATGTTGTCTGAGTATTTCTACAGAGTAATTTGCCATTTCTTTGAGCAGAAGTATTTTGGAGGCAGCATCTCAGAGCCATCAGCGATATTACGCTTTAAGATACTTCCACATAGGCTTCAATTTCAAGCCACGGTCCTTGCCCATTACTCCAATCTTGTGGCTGCTGGGACAGACTATAAATAGGTGTTGATACGCCAAAATGCTTCAAATTACACATGTTCAGTGTCAGTTCAAAGTTGCAACAGCCTTTGGCTTTACAGCTACACACATGCTATATAATTCTGTTTCCAAGCAGGAACATTTAAGTTGAAAGATTGAGGCCATTGCAAAGTGTGTGTAAGTCATCTTTCAGAAACACGGGTAAGGTGGGAGTGTGTGTACAGTGAAGACTGTGTTTGCAATTACACTTGATGATCAGGCTTAAAATACAAGTAATTGAGAATGCAAATTAGATTTTGGGTGCTCCAATCTGGGAGGTGAAGTGGTTCAAAGCGTTTCTTCCCCTTCATTAAGTAGAACTCATTGTTTTAATTACACTTCGGTTCGGCATGCTGCTCCACTTTCTCTGTTATTTTTACTGATGAAAAATAAGCATTTGTGGGCAAGGGAGACGATTTGCTGTGCATCTGAGACACACAGCAGACTTATGAGGAAGAAGAACGGCACATACTTACACAAACACACACAAACAATGGTGAATGTAATCACTCACTCTACAGTCTTCTTATCTTTCTGTGCTTGATACAAATATGCATGGAATATAAGCTATGACTTTACAGCCTTACTGAATCAGGTATGAACAATTCTACAAAGAATAGTTTGGGAATAAACCAATTCACCTGCACCAAACAAATGTTGTGTTTCTACAGTTATATTATAAAGTATTACTAGTATATGGTATGTTTATGGCAGTATTAAATATATTACAATATAGATGTTAGGATTTGATATATAAACAAATAATATAAATACTGTAAGCAAGCCAATATATTGCTAAATGCTGTTACAGTTACATTTCTTTTGTTTATGCAATTAGGATAGTTGGATCAGCCTTTGCGTTGATAATATCTAAACAGCACAAAATGAAACACTGTCTTAGACAAACAAAGGTTGGAATGAGCATATGTACGTATTTGTCATTTTCTTTTATACTGATACAATAAGAAAAGTCATTATCTGTCATTATTTGGTGTGACCCCTGACCTTGTGACAAGAAGCAGCACAAACAGTTATAAACATCTGACGTGTTGAATGAAACCTGGTATAAAACATCAGAAAACTAATGCAATAATTCTAATAATGTCAGAAGAAAAGGGTTAAATTCATGTTAAGTGCAAAGGGAAGATATACTAAATACTACCACTTTGGTTTATAGAAGTGTTTTTTTCCTTGAAACGTTTGCTTTTACCGCTGTACATACTCATATATTCAAATTGCATCTCAAATTAACTTCACTAAACCAGTAAACCTAATGTTGGCCTAGGATTTTTACACAGTATTGTGTAAGTGTGTGTGCAGGTTTTTGCATCAGTATCACAAAACAGTGCTTCTTATGGGTATTGATATTTTCTTATACTGATAAGTTTCAATAAAATAATATGTGATTAATGTGATTTTAATGGAGCCATGCCACTTGACTTTTAAAAAAAAACACAAATGTAACACCCCTGTAAATGAAACTAATATTATCTTCCCACTGGCCTGATTGTTTGAAGCTCACATCTTGTTTCTTGAGGGTCACACTTCAAACAAGCCAAACAGTCCATTCTGAAATTCATCCCCAGCTCATCATGCTGACTGACAAGCAGAGTGTTAGAAGCCTCCTTACCTTCATACGACACCTTGAAGCCCAAGGATCCACTGGTGTCATCTGTTTTGAAATTGAGCCACATCTGGTGACTGGTGCTAACCACAAGGTCTGGTGTGGTGGTACCGGACAGGCTAAAAACAGACAAAACGGCACAATTGTTAACTGCAAATTTCTTCAAAGAAATACGTAATATATTGTAATGTGTCCATCTCATTATAGCAGTTGCTGCCTTATAATGAGCAGGGTTTGCACTTACTGCAGCTAAGTGTCACTTTAATAACCTTAGGCCTTGTTTCCACTGTGTTATTAAAAACATTATTGCAGTTGCAGGCAGAAGCAGCAACACCTGAATCATATTAAACTATCTGACTTTTTTCATCAAAGAAAAGTGCTCGAAAGCTGTTGTAGGCAATTCTGGTTGGAAAAGCATTTTTTTCACTCACTCAAAATGGCTGGGGAAAGGAAAGTGTGAAATGAAGGCAAGATCAGTCAATGCTACAGAAGTAATTTAATCCTATTTGAATAGCAATTTCACTCGACTCTAATTAGGAAGCGCATAACTGCAGAGTAAGTGATTAAGGGTTCTAATTTATGTGATGCCACACAGAGGATGGTGGGCGTAGCAAAAAGGTAGTAGTGGATGGTCATTTTTTTTTTAAAGTTTATTACATCCTTTTGGTGTGTATGTGAGCTTTGATGTCTCTATAAAAGACAGACTGTATTCACTGTTTGCAAAGAAGCACCACATTGCAATGTTCGTAAATATATATGTATATATATATATATATATATATATATATATATATATATATATATATATATATATACACACACACACACATACATATACATACACACACACACACACACCAGTGTTTCCTGTGGAATTGAGTTTTTGGTGTGGTGGCGTGTAATGTGGGTCGACCCCAGCGCAGGTGGGGTATATAAAGGATGGTGCCTCACAATGGGTATATGTAAAATGAAAGTGAAACTTAACACATGTTACTAATTGTCTCCTGCTGTTGTGAAGCTCATTTAGCTTTTCCCTACTTCCTGAAACTTCCCAAACTTTCATTTGAGGGGGCAGGACATGCTGTCAAACAATTAAAATATTTAATCAGATTAATCACAGGGTTGCTGTGGTTTAATTTTGATTAATCACAATTAAATATCATTCATTTTTAATCATTTTGCATGAGCAAACAGACTCAAGAAAGAAGGGAATATATATGCACTTAACGTGTCAGTCTCAGCAGTGATTGGTCCTTCTAGCTGTCAATCACCCATTTTTACATAATCAATAAACTTATCTGGAATTTTCTGGTTGTGGTGAAGATACAGGAGTGTTTTTCATTCATTTTTGCGACACAATTTCCATTACTGAGCCATTTATCATCGTTAAATCACTGACAAAGTCATTTACCTTATCTCTCACTGATATTCATGTTGCCAAGTGGTGCCTCCATAGCTCTTGCGGTACTAAATGATATAAGTTCCACAACTACTTTTTAAATGTTATTGCTACGTGATATCATAAAATTGCCTTTGCTAAAATTCTGCAGAAAACCATCATCCAGTTCAGAATTTGGTTCAAGCAGACTCTGTGTTGACCTGCTGATCAGACGGATGATAACCTGAACACAAATCAGTCTGATTAAATCTAAAAAGACAAATCATATTTGGGGGAAAATGAATTGGATGTGTGCATTGAATATTCTACCAGGTCCCAAGACTAAAGGAGGAAGACATTGAGGGAGTGGGGCTTTTACTGCAGCTATTTATCAGGAGGTTTTCACTTTTGGGAAGCTGTCACACTGTCCATCTTTATATAGAGTCTATGACAGATTGAGGCATGTAGGTGCTGACTTGTTCACTGACCATCTTGTCATTCATAATGAAAATAATTTGCAATTTAAATGCAACTAAATCCTTTACTACAACTAAATAATTTACACTGCTCTGTTCTACATTGCTTAAGTATACTGTCATTGCACTACTGTCACCTCCCTACTGCTGTTTAACATTCATATATACATATAAAATCGTGTATGCATAGTATGATCACTTCATCTCAATACTGCAAGGTTGTTCACTGTTACTACAACACTGCTAGTATACCTTTCATATCATTGCACTCTTACTGTACTACTGTTATATAATTCATATTATTACACTTTATTGTGTATGTTATGTGTGCTCTTTTTATAAGTTTTTTTCTATAGACTTTTTTAACATATATGATACAGTGGGGCAAAAAAGTATTTAGTCAGCCACTGATTTTGCAAGTTCTACTTAGAAAGATGTGAGAGGTCTGTAAATTTCATCAGAGGTACACTTCAACCATGACAGACAAAATGAGAAAAAAAAAATCCAGGAAATCACATTGTAGGATTTTTAAAGAATTTATTCGCAAATTATGGTGGAAAATAAGTATTTGGTCAATAACAAAAGTTCAACTCTGTAACATAACCTTTGTTGGCAATGACAGAGGTCAAACGTTTCCTGTAAGTCTTCACCAGGTTTGCACACTGTAGCTGATATTTTGGCCCATTCCTCCATGCAGATTTCCTCTAGAGCAGTGATGTTTTGGGGCTGTCGCTGGGCAACACGGACTTTCAACTCCCTCCACAAATGTTCTATGGGGTTTAGGTCTGGAGACTGGCTAGGCCACTCAAGGACCTTGAAATGCTTTTTACGGAGCCACTCCTTCGTTGCCCGAGCGGTATGTTTGGGATCAC
Organism: Sphaeramia orbicularis; assembly: GCF_902148855.1. Taxonomy (NCBI): domain Eukaryota; kingdom Metazoa; phylum Chordata; class Actinopteri; order Kurtiformes; family Apogonidae; genus Sphaeramia; species Sphaeramia orbicularis. The sequence goes on from NC_043967.1 coordinate 23,552,881, forward strand.
TGTCATGCTGGAAGACCCAGCCACGTTCCATCTTCAATGCTCTCACTGATGGAAGGAGGTTTTGGCTTAAAATCTCACGATACACGGCCCCATTCATTCTTCCCTTAACACGGATCAGTCGTCCTGTCCCCTTTGCAGAAAAACAGCCCCAAAGCATGATGTTTCCACCCCCATGCTTCACAGTAGGTAATGTGTTCTTGGGATGCAACTCAGCATTCTTCTTCCTCCAAACACAACAAGTTGAGTTTTTACCAAAAAGTTCTGTTTTGGTTTCATCTGACTGCATGATATTCTCCCAATCCTCTTCTGGATCATCTATATGTTCTCTGGTAAACTTCAGATGGGCCTGGACATGTACTGGCTTAAGCAGGGTGACACGCCTGGCACTGCAGGATTTGAGTCCCTCTCAGTGTAGTGTGTTACTGATGGTAGCCTTTGTTTCTTTGGTCCCAGCTCTCTGCAGGTCATTCATCAGGTCCCTCCGTGTAGATCTGGGATTTTTGCTCACCGTTCTCATGATCATTTTGACCCCACGGGATGAGATCTTGCGTGGGACCCCAGATCGAGGGAGATTATCAATGGTCTTGTATGTCTTCCATTTTCTTACAATTGCTCCCACAGTTGATTTCTTCACACCAACCTGCTTGCCTATTGTAGATTCACTCTTCCCAGCCTGGTGCATGTCTACAATATTCTTCCTGGTGTCCTTCGACAGCTCTTTGGTCTTGGCCATGGTTGAGTTTGGAGTCTGACTGTTTGAGGCTGCGGACAGGTGTCTTTTATACAGATAACCAGTTCAAACAGGTGCCATTAATACAGGTAACAAGTGGAGGACAGAAGAGCTTCTTAAAGAAGTTGTTACAGGTCTGTGAGAGCTAGAAATCTTGCTTGTTTGTGGGTGACCAAATACTTATTTTCCACCATAATTTACAAATAAATTCTTTAAAAATCCTACAGTGTGATTTCCTGGATTGTTTTTTCTCATTTTGTCTCTCATAGTTGAAGTGTACCTCTGATGAAAATTACAGACTTCTCTCATCTTTCTAAGTAGGAGAACTTGCAAAATCAGTGGCTGACTAAATACTTTTCTGCCCCACTGTATGTATATAGATATGGAGTGCTTTTATTGCTGCTGAGCAATATTTCATTGCTTGTTTTAACCAAACAAAGACAATAAAACTTCTATTCTATTCTATTCTATTCTATTCTATTTTATTCTATTCTAAAATACAGTTACAGCTATTTAATGCCATAAGAGATCTTTCATGTAGACATTGTGTCAATAATGGAAACAAATTAGTAAGTTAATAGTCATGTGTTTGGGGCATTTTTTTTGTTATCTCTACTATCTGATAAATATTGCTTGTTTAACAACTGTAACTTAAAGGGGTCATATTTTGCTAAACCGACTTTTATTTGTCGTTGGTACATTTATTTGTGTATTTGGGGACCCTAATAGTTCAAAAAGTTTGAATTTGAACCCTCCAGGTGCTACAAAGCTATCTTTACATTCATTTTGGCAAAAATCGAGTGGATTTCTTCAACCCGTTTTAATTCCTGCTTAATTGGTTACATCATGACATTTGCACATATAAGGTCAAGACTTAAGACGCCATAATTGTTTATCAGCAGCAGTGGTTGTAGTCCATACTGAAAATATGTCCAAACTTCGAGCTGATTACCTAAAATGTTCAGTTTTGGTTGAACAGGACTGAGCAGCACAGCCAACAACCTAGAAGGGGTGGGACATGAAGTGGCTCATGTGCATTTAAAGGGACAGCACTCAGAACGACCTTTTTGGTGTCATTACTCAGAAATAGGGTTGAAGATGGACCTGTGGAGTTGAATTAATGAAGAATTCAGACCCAGGCATAGCATTTACAGTTATGTAGACCACAGGGAAATGTTTTAAAATGCATAATTCCATTTGAAAAAAGCAAAATATCCCTCCTTTAATATCTATCATTTTACATAATTGGCAACATAAGTTAAGTACCCCTGGTCTATCGTTAAACATGGTGCGAGTTCACTATTGTCTTGGTTTACCAGTGGCTGGCTGGTACTTTACTTTTGACTTTATTCACTATATATCCTGATGATACGCTGCACAGAATTCCATTAATCTGACCAAATCTTACAAGTCTTCTAGCTGAAATCGATATAGATACTCTACTGTATCTGCCAATGTTCCTTCCAAACAGAACACAGTCCTTCCTTTGGGGAAATCATTTTTTGTGGCAGATGAACACCAAACTGATCCAATCCATTATCAAGCTGTCAGTGTAGCTCAACTGAAAGAATGGATGGTATGTGATTGTTTCATTTATGACTGTGCTTCTGTAGGATCACACATCTCTGACCTTAAAGTTACTTAAATTAATTCCCCACACTTGCACACCTGAGTGCGCCACTGATTCACAGAAATATAGTGCACAGTTTAACAGTGCTGATAGCTACAGTATATTCACTGGTCCTAAACTGCTTCAGTTTATTTGTGAGAAAGACTACTTTAACCTCAATGACTGGATTGCTTGCTCTAGTATATTAGCAGAGAGCAGTCTATAAGGTGAGAGGGAGTCCTCAGTTAATAGATTGGATTTTAATGTTAATGTCTTGTGAGTGTTTGTGCAAGAATACAAAATGGAAAAGGAAAAAAAATAAGCTATATCATCATCAAACCCCTCCTCCACAAACCTCTCCCTCATTTATCTAACACCTCCTCTCAGTTCCACCCGGGTGAGGCAGCCTTGCATGAAAATTGATCTATAAAAACTTTATTAAGGTGGTAAATTTTACCACAATTAATAACAACATGCCTGGAATTGTTATAGAGCATCTGCTAAAGTAAGCTCCATTAGGGGGCATCAATATGCAGCTTGCAATGCTGCACCAAATGGCTGTGATCTTGTTTTTAACATTGAAGAATGATGATTGACAATGTGGTGCAGCATCTATTTTTCATACACTGCTGCATCAGGTGGTGATGAAATAAAAGGGAAACAGTGGAGACAAGGGCTGGAGGGGAAAGGGAAGAGAAAAGGGTGCTGTCGGGTGCAGGGAAGTGGATAAGCAGAGTGTGCCAAAAGAAGAAAGGGCAAGAGCAAAGACAAAGTAAAAGACCGAATATGATTACATGGAACATGAGTAACCAAAGTGAAGGTGTAAGAGGAATAAAAGTCAGAAGAAGTTAGAGAACAAGCTGAAGTAAAACAAAAAAAAAACATATCTGTATTAAAAAGATGGAGGTCGAAGGAGTCACTCACACATGGAAGATGGTCTTCTGGTCTCCCACCACCTCGCCGTCTCCCACCGTGAGCGTGTCATAGCCGCGCTCCAGGTCAAAATCCTCAAACGTCAGCTTGATCACCTAGACAACAGCGGGGACATCGCCAAGACAACCGTAAATGACAGATGCTTGAACGTTCTTGACACCAGGTGCAGAGGAGAGACGCCTGCCCATCTGTCACTTTGCGTCTCTCCATCCATCCATTCATCATCTATCAATCTCTTTTGAACATTTATCTGGCACATCTCCATTCACACCTACGGAGCCACTGCGTATGTTACACGTGAAGCATGTAATCTTTATTGTTTAATCTCATTTATTGAACTTCTTTTCTTTTACTGGAGATTATAGTAAAGTCCTAGTAATAAGCACTGGTTGATCAGGTAGATTCCATAAGAGGAAACCTAACAATATCTCTTAGTAAAACTATGTACCAATAACAGCGTAATAAATATGTTCATTACACAACACTTTAACAGTTAAAAGACTTCTGAAAGCTGCAGAATCCAAAATCAGAGGAAAAAACACCAGCATGCCCCTTTCTGCAGCTCTCTCCTCTATGTCCAAATCAAAAGACTATATATGAACACATGTCATTTCATACTGTTAATAAAAAGTGAGGACACTTTTCCAGGATTCTGTGTTGAGACACTAAGTAGTAGAGTTATGGGGTAGACTTTCTACAACCCGAAAACACAGAGAAGAAGTAAATGCAGACGTCTTGTGTCCTCTCAGACCACCTGAATGGCAATATGCTGAAAGGTAATTATGGAATGTTTGCAAATAAACCACAAAGCACTGCAAGAGTAGGAAAGTAGTATTATTGTAAAACACAAAATCATCTCTTTTCTGTTGCTTTATTAAGAGTAATTTATACTTCATCACTTTATTATTAGCATTTAACTGTAGGTTTTTGTAGCTACTGGTCCTTAAGTGAGAATAATGCTTGATGTTTGTAAAGCCTTCATTAAAGATACTGTGTTTATAATTTTGTAAAGGTAGTTTTCTGATAAACATTACTTAGCAGTTTCTAAATCATTAACAAAATTCTTACATGATTATAAGCACTTATAAATGTATTATAGTCTGATGCTAAATGTGTCTGTGGAGCTATTAGTTAGTAACACTACTCTATTCTCTACTCTGTTTGAGGGTATCTGCTGCCAAATTTCTGACATTTCACGACATTTTTCAAAAGCGCCTTTGAACACATTCAAGACCTTACATTCTAAAAAAATAACAGTAGAAGTTACTCATAGTTACTGTCTTAACGGTGTTGCAATACAGCTAGCGTTACATTTCCATTTCTCCATGACTATTGTTGCTGCTACTGATGCTCAAGCTGCTAAGACTCATACCTCCATCCATGAATGATTGTTGGTGGTCCAATTATTCCAATCTCTATTATGGTAAAAGCTTAATACTAGTCATAAATTTGACAAATTCTTTACGGATAATTAAGATATTAATATAGGATAATCAAATTTAAAACTTTTCATGAATTTGTTGACAACCTGTATTATGTATTTATGTATTTTTATTGTACAATGTCATATTAAAAGCACCTTCTAAAGACTTAGATGGTCTTTATTATCTATTAACTAATGCTAATTGCAATGACCTTACTACAGTTAGACTTTTTTGCCAGCTCCTTTATGAATCCTCATGTTGCAGCCTCAACTCCTAACCCATGTTTATGTAAATCATTAGCTTGTCTCAGCCACAATATGGACATGTCACAGTGTATACTTCACCACGTCTGACTTCAGATTTGGTGAATATGAACTCTGTTCCACTAATGAAATATCTAACTGCCTGCCAGACGGTCTGCATGACCCCTACTCTCTGCTCATCAAATCAGTAGGTTGCAGGTTTTTGTAGCCTATTAAGGAAGACTTACAATGACTTTAAGCACATCAGGACTCGTGGCAGGAGCCCAGAGGTTGTGCACAAGGTGAATATATACGCATAATATAGGTGACAGAAAAGTTTAAAAAGATTTATGTATGGAAGTTTAACACGCTACTTATTTCATCTCAGTTCTCTGCTGCAGGGAGAGTGTGAGAGAAGGTGGAACAAGGTAAGGAAAACAATAAGGGTGCCCTCGCCAAAAGGAAACCAAAGGCGAGTCTAATAAAAACAAACAAATACAGTTTGATTATGATGCTGTAATATGCAGATACATGAATAGGAGAAAAAAAAACAAGCTCATATGGGAGCTTAAAATATAAATATATAACTGCCTTTGTCTCCTATTTTAAATGGGCTGCCACTGATTTCCGTCAAATTCTTAATGTTTTCAGAGGGCTGAGAGAGCAAGGCCTAATGAAAAAGCTTATATAAATGCAAATTGCATTCTGTCCTATGTTAAACCCAGTGCCTAATGAAAATTGCCAAGGTGGAGAAAAAAGATGGATGGTGGGTAGGCAAAATAGGTCAGATCACTCGATAAATAGAGTTCCATACTGCAAACTCATCTCCATTTGCCTGCCAACAGGTGAGGAGCAGCAGAGAGGAATGACTAAAAAGGAAGTGAATAACAGTGATGTACAATCTGGCTGCACATTATGTTAAGGTACATAACCACCATTATTTGGTTATGTATAAATAGCATTTGATTTGTCATTTAGAGTATTAATAGGTCTACTCTGCATTTCCATATTCTACAACTAATGGGTGACTAGCTAACAGTTTTGCCCCAATAACCTCTTAATGTGTGATTATCTATACAGGTACATCCTAATGAAACAAAACATAAAGCTACATGTGTTAACAGTGTCCAAATAATACTAATTCAAGCCTTTTTTGCTGTTTGTACATGAAATATGTTGCAAATTCTAGAGTGAGGTCTGTGTATGTACCATACATACTCGATAGCTCCAAAGACTTCATATAGAGTTAAATGGATATTAAAACTAACTTGCCACCAAAAACCACTCATTATTTTTATTTTATTTTTTATGTGTTGTTTGTACAGTTTGAAGCTAGTTTATCTTATTTATTTATTTCATGTGATATGTGAAAATTTGTGAGTGAATTGTACAAAACAAAGAGAAATAAAAGCCTCTATTAGCTAATAGAATTGCATGTACATCATTAAACGTAAGAACATAAACATGTCGTGTCATAATATGCTAATACGACCGTTCATAAGGTGTGAAACGCTATTGATATGCTAATGAAGACACATACTAGCATAAACCGTTAACGTCATTAGTATAAAGGTAATGCGCGTTGAATGCCTGTAATGAACTACTACCAAACAAACTTAGCTTAGTCTCTCAAACATTATTTCTAGCATTAACCAATCAAACTTACGGTCACTTCTTTCGACGGTGTTGGAAAAGTTTAACATGGGATAGAATTTCATCAGTGGACACATCTGTATCTTTTACTGTTTAGGCATCTTTTACCCACAATACATAGCGCGACTCTTAAAGGCATTTCAAAATATAGGTCTGGGTAATTAAACGTAAACTGTAATATACAATTAATTAATAGTTAACAACACAGCTGTAATATAACATACAGTTAATTAATAGTTAGCAATACAGCTGTAATATAACATACAATTAATTAATAGTTAGCAATACAGCCGTAATATAACATACAATTAATTAATAGTTAGCAATACAGCTGTAATATAACATACAATTAATTAATAGTTAACAACAGAGCTGTAATATAACATACAATTAATTAATAGTTAGCAATACAGCCGTAATATAACATACAATTAATTAATAGTTAGCAAACACAGCTGTAATATAACATACAATTAATTAATAGTTAGCAATACAGCTATAATATACAATTAATTAATAGTTAGCAATACAGCTGTAATATAACATACGATTAATAATAGTTAGCAATACACCTGTAATATACAATTAATTAATAGTAAGCAATACAGCTGTAATATACAATTAATTAATAGTTAGCGATACAGCTGTAATATACAATTAATTAATAGTTAGCAATACAGCTGTAATATACAGTTAATTAATAGTTAGCAATACAGCTGTAATATACAATTAATTAATAGTTAGCAATACAGCTGTAATATAATATACAATTAATTAATAGTTAGCAATACAGCTGCAATATATAAAATTAATTAATAGTTAGCAATACAGCTGTAATATAATATACAATTAATTAATTGTCAGCAATACAGCTGTAATATATTTTTAACACTACATGAATTATTATTTATCACATTTTGAATGATTTACATATATCTTATTTAATTGAACATCTGAGGACAGTACATCACTTATTTATGTCTGCATTTTATCTGTCACTGATGTCTCCATCAACATTTGCTGAATAAACAGACTTAAAAATTTTGTTTTTTTATTATATAAGAACAGATCATATTTATATATTTGTAAGACTACTATTATGGCATTACCAGAAGGGTTTACATTTCAGAATATTAAAAAAACATTTATAGAACATTTAATAAAGTTATCTGAAATGACCACATTTAAGATACCGAATGTGCATGATATTATCAGTGCAAAGTACCATCTACCCCAAATGTATGGAATGGGTCATTTTTCTGGAGGAATAATAGTCTTATGCTAATGATGCTGCAGAAACATTGCAACCAAAGGTACATCACTGCAAATGTATTTCGCTGCCTCAAACAACATCACCCAGAGCAGTTTGCACGTATGCAGTTACAGATTTAGTATGAAGAAATACAGTACCCTGTGTTTATGATGTTAAAAATAAATGCACTTCCTTATGCTACTATGTAACTTAACTTTATGTCATAGTTACTATTTCATCATGTACAGATTTCTTCGTCATATTTACAAAGTCCATGCTAGTGAAACATAGATTGTAATTCTTTGACCATTATTTTTACTTACGTCAATTAGGTCCTTGTGTAAAAGTTGGTCGATGGCCAGTATATAGAGAATTTATAATGATTAAAAGAAAAGACCCTATATGCTTCTAATATATATAAGAAACAAGTTAATGGAGGACCACATGGACCTTAAAATAAAGTGTTTGCCCATACTGGAAGGCAGAGAAGACATGTCTGACATTTTAGTTGTTGTGGAACAGTGAGCTCAGTGTTCTGGACGCTGTCAGATAAACACTTGAAAGACTGTTGCCCGGAAAAAGACACATTTAGGAACTCGAGGACATTATGAAGGAGCAACACTCGGCAAGAACGCCACATTAGTCATGATCAGGAGGTTAGCTATAGGTCTAGAAGAAGCGTGTCTCGTAACACCCACCCCTCCTTTCCATCTCAGTCTCCTCCCTGACCTAACGTCTCCTCTGGCCCAGGAATACGTGGACTGGCAAGAATAGAAGCCCATTACGCCTCTAAACAGAAAGAACAGGCTCGTTCCATCTTCATCTGGACCAGACACGGAGCCAGAGACAGCCCAAAGTGCCACTGTCTGTTTCAGCAGGGTATACCCAAGGGTATCTGGGAGTTTATATGTTGGTATCCATTCCATCTATGGGTGAAACTGGTCGGACGTTGCATGCATCGCCTCTCACCTCAAGTAGCCTCTCCTTCACTCTGCACAGCAGAATAAATGAACAGATTTGTGAAACCATTTTGTTTGAGTTCACAGAAAGATATTTGGCAGGCAGCAGCTGGATGGCCTTGAACGCAACTCCAAAGTCAATGGTCTGAGCAGAGTGGCTACGACACTTTCATGATATCCTCTGAGCATGCTCTCAAATCTCTCCATTACTCTTCAGCCACTTTTTCCACACTCATCTCTCCCTCACCACAGGTGTTTCTAACAACTCGCTTTGTCTTCCACTGGCTCACTTCCAGTGTTCTTTCATTTTCCTTATCTCTCACATTTTTCTACAAGCCAGCTTCTCTCAAATGGCGAGGTGAACAGCCCCCAAATGTCCTGGAGTAATTATCAAAAGTATGAAATAAGTCATGTGTGTCTGTCAGATGAGAACCTCCCCTGGAGTTCTTCACTAACGGGTTCAAACTCAACAGTGAACTGCTTTTCAATTTACTCAGAACAAGATCTTACACTCTACCAGACGCTGGTCATTACAAGAGAAAAGCCAATTTAGCCTTCTGCGCTGTTGCTCAAATCACGCTTTTAAACCATAAAGACCTAAACATCCACCAGCAACCAAATCACTAATGATATAAATATTTAATAACTGTTTATCCACTAATCCTATCAATACATGTAATAATTGGTTTAAAATGCAGTTTGACATCAGATATGACCCATTTGGGTGTTCAGAGGCTCTGTAGTTACCATGAAAACACCGTCATCTTCTACAACATTGATTCACCAGTAAAACCCATGGAGTCTGATCAATGACAGTGGATGGAGACACTTGTTTCATGCTCAATGATTGATACCTTTTTTTCAGTTACCTCTCTTTCTGGTAGAAAATCCTTCAACTTTAATCTGAGCTTTTACAAACATACATCAGGGGTGTCCAATCCTAGTCCTCGAGGGTCAGTATCCTGCATGATTTAGATGTTTCCCTCTTCCAGCACACCTGACAGTCATTATCCGACTTCTGCAGAGCTTGATGAAAGGCTTATCATTTGAATCAGGTGTGTTGGAAGAGGGAAACATCTAAAATGCAGGATACTGGCGCTCGAGGACCAGGTTTGGACACCCCTGATCTATATAATCAGTGAATTAAATATCGGAAAATACCTGGTTTCCACTGAAAAAATGCAAAATACAGAGGAATATTATAATAAATGGTGATAAATCACTTAAGAAAGGTTAAAATAAAGAGAAAAAAAATATTTGGGAACTGCCACAAAGGTAGCATTGGGTCTTTATGGGTTAATGATTTTACCTTTGATGTGTCTGTAGCTGCGATGACCCAAGTGCAGTTAGCGTTGTTGTCGTACTGGACTGGGTAGTTGGGGTGTGATGACACCGCTGGGTCCTTTTAATTGACCTCCACACATCGGTGCTGTAAGACAAGACACAGAAGAACACAAATGTTTCGTCAGTGACAATCTGTAGACGCTTGTTTTTCATTGCTGTAAAAAAAATCTTTCAAATTAAGCATCAATAGTTATCAGGATGGCATCTTACCTATTATTCTGAATTATATGATCATCACTATTATCTGATTTTTCACTCAAAATCTGATAAAGAAAATGAATTGAAACATGCACTTTGACTCTGGTACAGCCGCCTTTCTCTGCCTCCAGCAATATTCCATTCATAGCACTATCTGAATATCTGAGTATGTCAGTATGCAGGGCGGGTGAAAAGTAACCAGGCTTTATAAATTGCTTATAGAATTTTTAGTATCACTGAAGTAATGACAAAAACATTTTTAAACAGACAACGCTAATGGGGATTTCTTATTTTCTATTTATTTCATGGATTAAGGAGGTTCTCTATATCCCAGATGACATCCTTCAGAAGGTTGTTCATTCCATCCCTGGCCGTTTGAGGAAAGTGGTTGACGCCACCGGTGCTTACGTTGAAATATGAAGATTTCCTTTCATTTTCACATGTAATAAAGAACCTATCATTTGTTTCAATAAATTTGTAATAGGAATATGGATTTATACCAAGTTTTAATGCCTAGTTACTTTTCACGCAGATATTTAGATAGTGCTATGAATGGAATATTGCTGGGGGTGGTGAAAGGCAGCTGTACCAGAATCAAAGTGTATGTTTCAATTAACTTTTTTTTAATCAGACATTGAGTGAAAATATCATAATAGTGATGATCATACAATTCAGAATAATAGGTCATATCCCATCCTGTCTACACTGAAATAAGAAACATTTATTTGTTGCTAGTACTTTTTAGAACTCTTCAAACCGAATCTGAAAACTGACAATAGTGAATTATACTCTCCTGAAAGGCATGTTGACAAAGTTTTGTATTCAGCTTATTCTAAAATTTGATGCCACGATTTTGAATATACTGAGAATGTCTATATTCTCCAGTGAAACCATCCATCCATCCATTGTCTGAACTGCTTCATCCTCATGAGGGTCCCAGGGGTACCAGAGCCTACCCGGTACACATGTTTTTACCAGTTCATCTCAGGACTGACATGTACAGACAAACCATCCACTGTCACATTCATACCGATGGTTGATTTAGATTCTCCAGTGAAACCCTTTGTTGAATTTCTATGTCCCCTGTAGAGAACATGTAGACCAGGTATGGGCCATAACTGTGTTGTTATGGGTCATCATTCCACTTGTGGAGTTGAACAATCAGACTAGACCAGTCTATGTTGGTGATGGGATGTGGTGGCATCCTACAATTCTGTTTTTATAAGAAAATAGCAAACATACAAAAGACAGTCAATGAAATGGCATCACCTTGAAGATTTGAAAATATTTCACTATATAGAAACTAGGTCTTCCTCTGTGATGAATGAAGGATCGGATCTGACTGAATGGGAAGCATTTTCATTTTCACTGAATCTATGGCTAATGTTCATGCTGACAAAACCAGCAGAGGCAAGTCTGGTGTCTTGCTGGAGTCAGATCTGGACCTCTGACAGACCTCCGTGCATGGAGCTGGGCCTCTTGAAGATGCCGCCGCACTGCGAGGCTGCTGATGCAAGGATTATATTTGGGTCTCACGTGCTATGCGACTTGCAGTGCGAAATCTGTCCCGTAGATGTGTGATCCAGATCTGCTGATCCTGACATAGGCCCTTTGTAGATGGTGTGGTCTGGAGGTACTGGACTAATCTGGCAATGATGGATGGATCACAGCAACCTACAGCTCTCTGGGATGCCCCACTATAATGACATTCTGCATGTGTTAGGCATGGCATAATTGAAGAACATTTGCCGATAGATAACAGCCCTCCTCCTTTTTTCAGAACTGTTTATTCCTCATGAAGGTCGTAGGAGTGTCAGAGCCTATTCCAGCTACCTGTAGATGTGTCACTCACATACATGCTTACTTTGACAACTTTTGGACAGTGGTACCTAAAGAAAACCCACACAGACATGGGGAGAACATGCAAACCCATGACAAATAACACTGGAATTGAACCCAAAACATTCTTGCTGTGATACGATAGTGCTAATCTTTAACCCTGTAAAGCCTGAACCATTAAATTATTGACTTTCTTTGAAAATGGAGCCTTTATTGGTCCTTCTGAACAACCAAAAAAATTGTTTTTCAAATATCAATTTCCAAGTATGAGTTTCAATTTTGTATCATATTTGATACATCAGGTCTCAATGCTCAAATATTATTTTTGAACAAACAAAAACATAACACAAACAAATAACAAAGTGGTAATTCCTTTTCAAAATTGGAAAGTTCTGCCTCCTCTCTCATTAATGACAGTCTTGTAGTGTCACTGGAAAGGCCTCTAGTGAATGAATTCCTCCCCCCTGGTGGATTGTCCGTGTATTGCATGTATCTAATTGTATACATCAGGTTTTTCAAGAAAAAAATATCACACTGATCATGTAGAGGGCTTCAAAACTCATGTATCAAATATGATATGTTTGGCGTTACAGGATTAATTTCTAACCCAATAATAAATCGAAACAGAGGCATGTTTTTGATTTTTAATACATTTGAACATAAAATTATTTTGTGTGAAATACATTAGGTTGAGTATTCAGACTATTGTATCTACATTTATCATTGCTCATAAATTTGTAGTTCTGTTAATGTACATCCCAAATGTAAGGTCATTATAAACACCACTGTGTTAGCAACTTGATATAATGGTTACACTGCTATTAATTTCTGTACAAATTCATTCTTACTTAGCACCAAAAGCTGCTAAAACAGACTCCCAAAGAGAAGCACTGCCTGATCCAACTGTGTAACCAACTGTGCAACAATCCATTCAGTTAATTTGTCTAAATTTAAGTTACTTAACCATTCCTGGCTGAACTGTGAGCAAGCATTACTTTTAAATGCCATTATCAAATTACTAACACTAGACAAAATCAAATGCTCTTTTAAATACTCTGTAATTAATTGAGTGCATCACAAACAAAATCTGTTTATTATACAAGTAAATATTGTAGTTTTGGGGGATTTAATAAAGTCACTAACACAATAATATGACTGACGACTACATTAAAATTGTTCAAATGAGAAAAGACACATATCACAAAGTGTTAGTAAGCGGTTTGGAAAAACAAAGCTTCAAAGGACATTGTGACTTTTCTTATCAAGACCTGAGGGTGTCTGCATGGTAAAAATGTTAAACACCCCTTCAAATTAAAGCACAGTTCTTTCAGGGCAGGGAGTGTGTATGTGAGTACATTTGAGGGGATAACCTGAAAGTATTTGAAAAGGGTTTGAGACCACGCTACCCTGATTTTAATGAGTTGTGTCTAACGAGGTCCTTCGGTTTCAAGCCCTGCTCCATAGCTCCCTGCTCCACCCCCTCTTCTACCAAATCACCCCTATTAAAATGAAAAAAAAAAAGAACTTTGGCGAAGTTAAAGGGAGAATAAGTAATTAATATGAGTTGTGCTGATATGAGGGGACCTTAATGAATAATACAGTAGAAAGGAAGTCCACTGAAACTATCATATCCCCCCGCCCCCCCTTTATTTTAATCATTGTGTCTAGCACACCCCACTGTGGGTGTTCTGTGAAGACGTACGAAGTGCAGCAGGATAACCAGCAATCAAAGTCCATGAAGAAGAAATTGCCGTAGCCTGGCATGAGCAGGAAGAAAGTCTGAACCAAAAAGGAGGCATGAAGTTCATCTCAAGAGAATGAATAGCTACAGATTAAGTTTTTTTCCCGGTACTAATGATAGTTCTGTTTAATTTAATGATGACTAATGCTAATTTAGGATACGGAGGATACAGATCTTCAATTATTCCAGGGGGATGTTTAATCTTCATTGAAACAGAGCGAGGCAGAATAAAAGCCCAGTACCAAAGGTTAAATGAGGATGATGGAATACAAGCTTCTTAAAGGCAATTTCACTCACACTGTTCTGGATGTTATGTCCGTCTTCATGTCCTATCAATGTAAAGCCACATGAATGTGATGGTTTCCCGTATAAATAGGTTTCCTTGATCTATTTATATTTTTTAATAGAAGACAGGAGTGTTAACACCAGACTCCCTTCACTGTTTTTAAGGAGGACACACACTCTGCCACTCACTGAAACATATTCAGATGGGACACACAAATGAAATACTGTTTCCATTGACTATACATTACACAATACACCTAATGGATAGAAAGTATCAACTGGGATTCAACTGTCAATTGACATGAGTGAACCAAATCAGACATGAAATCCATGGGCAGTATCTGCTGTTTATTGCAATACTGAAAAAGGAGGATGGGTTTCAGAATTTGAGTGACATCCTGTATCTAGTGAGGAAAGCTAGACATTCTACAGACAGACTTGGAGGTAAGTAAATTTGGATGATGTCAATTTTAGGAAAAGTAAAGCTATGAATCGGTACAGTGATAAAAAATTCTGCCTGTTAAAGGGAAGTTTTCCTCGCCACTGTCACCAGTCACAAGTGTTTGCTCCTGGAGGATTCTGTTGGGTTTCTGTAAATTGGCTTAGAGTCTGGTTTGATCAACTCTATATAAAGTTTCGAGATAACTTTTTTGTGATCTGGCGCTATATAAATAAATTTGATTGATTGAGTGATTTAATTGGTTTTCCCCTGTAAGTCGCTTTGGAAAAAAGCGTCTGCCAAATGCATAAACATAAACATAAAAATGAACTACCTCAGTGTTAGAGACATATTCTAATAGTCTCATGTCTAATGAGATAGTTTAGACAGTGCAATACCCACCTACCTACCTGCAATAATCACAACACATGCACCTTGTTTTTCTTAATCTTACCTTGTAATATCCTGTTTGTTGTATATCATTTTTATCTGTAGTATAGAGTTAATTTTTTGTATATTTCAGCAAATTTTGTAGTACTTTAGTAGTGTATGGATATTTAATTTTTTATCTTGTAACTTTCACCAATTGTTTACATTTTTCAGTATTTTGTGTGATATTGTATACAGTCCTTTTGCACTAATTGTTTTTGCTGCTAAATAGAACGGATGGAAATTAGCTTCTCTGCTAAATCTGGTACATGCATCTTGTTCTTTGCAACTAATGCCATTCCACACTGTCCTGTAACTAAATAAATAAATACAAATACAAACAAATTTTCATTGTTCATGTGACAGTGGCAATAAAATCTATTCTATTCTATTCTATTCTATTCTATTCTATTCTATTCTATTCTATTTCTATTCTGTCAATTATTCCTATTCAGAATCAAACAAATTCTATTTGGCTAGTCATTATGAAGCTTTGACTCCATGCCATGAGTATTGGTGATGGTGTCACCTAAATAAATACAACAGAGCCCTCAGAGCACATTTTTGCATGCAGACAGTCTATCCATCTATCCATCTATCATTTATAAAAAAAAAAAAAAAAAAAATCTATCAAAGTCAGCCGAGCCCTTTCATGAGTGGCTCTACTCACTGTACGACCAAATGCAGCCGTCCCCATCCAGTTAACCTACAATTAACCTCACTAAGATCTAAGAGGCAGGAAAAAGACCTGCTATTTAACTAATCCAGAGTTTGACAGGTCTGATGGTGCGGGTGATGGATGCTTAAGACTATGGTCTGTAATATGTAGGACCAGTAGGGTTTCAGACGGATCAAAGAAAAGCTTGACTTAAAGAATCTTAGTTGACGGTGGGTGACTCATCTGATGATTCAACATATCGACTTTCAGGAGCAGCCTAATAAATATGTAAATAGTAAAACTACTAATCCATTAATCATAGATTCAAACACGCTTTGTGTCTAAATCGAGTCAGAGCCACAGATTAAGGCTTCAACTCTGATGTATGACAAACAATCTGTAAAATTGAACAACTTTGAGAGCATGACTGCTACAATTTAAGACCAGAATCTTAACAAACCACACATCACATGATTTTGTGCAGATTTTAAACTCTGAGCCCAATCGGATCTGATCTGTCATCACATCCAAATCCCAGTTAGAATCTTCCTGACAGTTGTTAAGTGAGTGCCCATCTTTAAACATAGCAAAACCATCCTCTGAAAACCTGGTGACTGATGGTGACTCAGATGAGATGAAGAACAATCAACCTTATCCACCCGTATAATCCTTCAGAGATCACTCCTCCCTCTCCTTGCTGCTGTAATTTAATTTTGACACAATTGGATTGGTCAAAGCAGAAAGAAAAAAGAAAAGAAACCCAAAGCTTGTGGAAAGCTTGATTTTGGAGCTCAATATGTGGAATGGATGCCCTCAAGGCTACGTTAAAGCGGATTAATGCACATATTTTAGATTTGGATAAATCTCTTGACAATAAGTGTGTCCAAAAACCCGATAACTGGGAAAGCCTAAACAGATTTATTATTAAACTCTTGTATTTATTCCAGTTACATTCCGTATAAACAATTTCTCCTTTCGTCTATTTGTCTAAACAAATCCAATTCATCAAATAAATGACTGTGTAGATATTTATCATGTGAAAATGTCGATTTGCTGATGTTTTGGTTTATGAAAATGACTCCGAGTATTGCTTTTGGCTTAATTACTTTGCACCTTTAGAGCCCCCTCAGCACTTTGCAATTACAAATCCCTTTTGGTGTAATGACAAAGCATTTAGCACTGTTGGATCGATGAACAAATAATCAACCCAATATTTGCTCATTTAAGAAAGACTAACTAAGAAGAGACTTTTTTTGTGTTGGCTTATGTAAAATGTTTACTTTGCTCTTTTTTTGACATTGCTCCTGGTGGCGTGTAATTTGCAGAGTTAAAAATACCACAGCTTTTTTTTTTTTTTAAGTGGGGGGCCTGACCTACATAAGTTCTAAATATCAGTCATACACTGACCACAGTAATCTATTACAATTTGATTATTTAATCAATCATGCATGTATTGAGGTGAAAATGTCATGTTTCTTTAGTGCACTGTGTCATAAAGTACAAGTTAAGCACTACTTAAAGGTGACTAATGTTAGAACTGTTTAACGCCATACAAAATAATCTCTACCAAATTAACCCATAAAGACCCAGTGCTACTTTTGAGTCAGTTCCCAAATGAATTTTTCTTTCTGTGTAACCTTTCTTAAGTGATTTATCACCATTTATTACAACACCAAATATATAATTATTACCCTCTGTATTTTGCTTTTTTTTTCAGACAAAATCAGGCATTTTCTTTATTTATTTTACTGATCATACACTTTAATCATCATTGTGATATTACATTTGAGGGTTATTATGTCAAAAACAGAGAATACCTAAAGAAAGCAACTTTTCCAGTAAAATATATTGTTAACTGAATGTCAAGAGAAGCATCTCCGACAATTGTCATTTATCAAAGTACTTGGAGTTTACTGGTGAATGAATTGTATAAGATGACATCGTTTCCATGGTAATGCGGCGCATCTGAACGTCCAAATGGGTCATATCTGATGACCACGAAAAGACCACTGTATTTTACACCAATATTTACATGTTTGTGGAGGGATTGGTGGATCGACAGGTATTAAACAGTTTTCATCGCAGATGATTTGAGTTTTCAGTGGTTGTTTGGGTCTTTATAGGTTATATAAGAATATAAATACAATGAACTCCATCCATCCATCCATCATCCATCCATCCATTATCTTCCGCTTATCCAGGGCTGGGTCGCAGGGGCACAATCTAAGCAGGGATGCCCAGACTTCTCTCTCCCCAGACACCTCCTCCAGCTCTTCCGGGGGACCCCGGGCATTCCCAGGC
>NC_043967.1:23571016-23649354 GCF_902148855.1 Sphaeramia orbicularis
TTCAGATCCCCCCACCACATGGGGCTAACGGAGAGAGGCAGAAGAGACAGAACAGATAGAGATTGAATTATGCATGTCTCTCCCAGCTGATGTATGATCGCGTCCACAGATGATGCCATGCATCAGCCAGGGTTCATCCCATTTCTTTTACTGCCAGGATCTATCTAATGTAAATTGGTTGACAGCGTCACTTCAAGGTTAACCATCGCTCTCAGGAACATGCGCTTATTAAGTGTGTATGTGCACATCGTCCTGTGCATATGTTCCTCCTCTGTGCTGTTGCCCTTTCAAATGCGCCATCATACACCGCCTACAAAGACGCTGCTGCCACCCCCCATCGAACGGCCAAAACAGAACATGTTTGATCGATTGCACAAAAGACACTTGAGCATGTCGACCCCTTTCCATACACTCCCTCTCTGTTGCGGCGTTTGGTCTTTAACTGCCTATCCTTAACCAGAACACACAGGCACAGTGTAGAGCTTAGTTACAGTGCCAACTCCCCGCTCCCTTTGAAGTGAATGATTTAATCAGCCAACTCAGCATACTGAAGGACATCTATAAAACGCATTACGCTACAACGCACGGGTATGATAGATGGTCTCAGAGGAATACAAAGCTGCGGTGGCACACAGGGGGAAGTGACATGCTTTAATAATGGTCTCTCCTTTGGTATCATGAATAGTGAAACTGATTAGGTCCTTTCCAGTCCTATACCCATGTCTGTGTTTAATGTGCTGCGATGCTGGTGTCCGAGAAACGGAGCTGGTTAACACTTCAGATTATCTTTGCTCCATCAGTTATGCTAGGCTTTCCTCCGGTTTGCTGTTGTTAAGAGGGGTCTGCGGCTCAAAGTAAGCATTGCTTTCAAACACAGCAAGTGTTGCAAATAGCTAATGTGCTGCACATTTAATATAATTTGAAATATAAGGGTATTAGACAACTTCATCAAGTAAATGTATTTGTAGATTCATTTAAGATGGAACCAAATCAAATCAAAGAAATCAAGACTGACCTATTTACTCTGTTGGTGTTGTCCACAAGATCTTTTGATGATCTAAAAGTACATGAGTCATACTCTTTCCTCACAGTTTGTTGCATGTTATACCAAACTGAGCACCCAGCTAAGAAAATGCTGCACCACAAGCAGTGACCAAGTTACATCATGTGTATATGATCCCTGCTAGTTTTGTTCTCACAGCTTTTTACAGCCACACTTCTCTCAAACATGTCCTAATATGTAACCACCTGACATGTGCTAAAAAAAAAACAAAAAACAGAATAACATTAGTATATATTTGTTTTTTCTAGTCAATAGGGTCAAGTGCTAGTTTTGAGCCGATCGAAAAGAAAATAGGAAAACCAATAAACCCCGGAAGATACACTAAACATTCACTAGTTGCAGATCTGGAGGGAGTTTTCCTGGAAAAATCTGGTGCATTTCATTATTACACCTAAGAAGAAAAGTAAGCAGTTAAACAGACAGCAGAAATGTTGGAGGGGAATATGGAGAATTTGATGTAGATCACACACGATTTCTGGAAATGTGATAAAATAATTGGGTTTTGGGAAATGGTGTGTAGAGTACTAAAACAAATAATGGGGTATGAGATTCCAATGTGTTGTGATGTTTTGTAACTTATCTGATGAAAATGTAGCAGGAAACGACATATGCTTGGTTAAGATACTTTTAGTGGCTTGCAAAAAAGCTATTACAAGGAAAGTGGGGAATGACGAACCACCAACACAGACCAGTGAGTAACAATTATTGATGGAATATATACAATGGAACGGGTGACACAGATTGTGATTACAGGAAACTCAAATGGACAAAAAGTGGAACAAATGGACTGTTTACAGAGCTAAGAATGGTGGAATGATTGAATAAAGGAAATGTACTGAAATATGTGTAATGTACCCAAGCAATGTTGGTTGTTTGTCTATTGTTGTTTTGTTAAATACATGTGTAAAAAAATTTCAATAAAAACTTAAGTGGGAAGAAAAAAAAAAAAAAAACAATCAAAAAACTCCACTTATCCAAATGCATCCCTTCACTAACTCACCTTCACACCGAGGGACAGCATTGTCCCAAACCACATTGCCATCCTTAAGAATACAGGAGACAGTTTGCGAACCGTGGGTCCTTGACAAAGCCTTCTCACACAGGAATGAGATGGAACTTCCCAGCTGCAGGCTTTCACCAAACGCTTCCCGTTAACTGGCACACCTGGGTCCGGGCATTCGTTGTGACGAAATGCTGTTAGAAAAAAGTATCAGAGATTGGCAGTTAATGCCTGAAAACAAAATGACAGTGAAAGGCCACTTAAGGACTTCATAAAAGACCTGATCACTCAGTGGCTTCAGGCAATATAATCTCAGGAAAACAGTTTCATAGACAATGTTTGAAAATAAAGAACTGAAAAGTGAGAGCAAATTACTTATAAATGTGTTTGTATTAATTTCTGTCATATATATATATGTATTACACTTTCTGTGTGAGGGTGCTAATTTCCATGAATATTTTAAAATAATTAGCCAAGTTTCTTGACAAACTTTTTTGGTTTTGTTTTTACCGTCAGCATTAAGCAATACCAGCTTTTAACAAGAAGAAATTTGTTTCACTTAGTGAGTCACATTGATTCCCCCTGCTGCAGTGTTTCTAATGGGGGGGGGGGGGGTTATACACAGTATGCGCAGATGACCGTGCCCGAATGATACAGGAAGCAAAGAGAAGAGGGAAATTGTTTTTGCACTCTTCTCCTTCGTCTATCAGACCTCTCGGTGAAACTGAGGCATAAACCTGGAACAAGCCATGTAAACAAATACATCACCTGTGCCACTATCTTTCTCATTTACTCTCTTGCTCAGTCCTGTGCACACACGCAGATAGGTGACATGTGTAGGTGTTGATGAATCCCTCTTCTGTACCCATTGGACCCAAACAAAGTGTGCGCCATACCTCATTCATCAAGAATCATCTTATTATTAACGTGCCAAAAATCCCCTCAATACAGTTTGGCATATCCTTAATTAACATGAATGATGGAAGCGGTCGCCTTGGCCTCACAACCCCTAAAAACAGTCCTGCAGTACACTGTTCTCAGGAACTAACCGTCATCTTCAATTAACTGCTCTTGCATTCATTTACCATGCTGCATTGGGTATTTATTTATTCATCTAACTTGCTAATTAATGCATTAGCCGCCATGTGTTCTCCACATTGTGGCTTTACAGAGGCACCTGGGTCGGGTTGACGACATGTCTGCAAATGAGCTGGAGCTACGATGTTTTACTGCTCGCATTAAAGTGAGTCACTCCAACTAATTTAAGTGCAAAGACAAACCTCCCAATGGCACCTTTGCTATCTTTAACGTAGCTTTGTCGCTTGAAATTGTTAGGGTTAGACCCTCGGTACAAGGATATTTATTTCGGGATGTGGAAGAATGCAAAGATCAGGCTCATTACACAATAGTGCATATGCAATGAATGCGGTAATTCTGCTGCCAAACCCTCACGGTACAGTATATCCATGAAATGGGTTTACCAGCGAGCAGCCAATGTGTACTGCGTCAGAGTATAAAACCCATCTGGAATTTCCTCAGAAGTCAGCATCAACCCAGAATAGAATATAATGAGCATTGCCGCAATGTAACTGCCAGGTAAGAATGCTGCTTCTTTGTTTGGGTTTTATTTTAGATGTCAAGTCTCTCTGTTTAGACAAAAAAAAGGGAGGGTTTTTGTCATTTCTGTTGCGTGGCTTTGCTGTGCGAGCGTGTAAAGGAATGTGTCGCCCATGGGTGGAAGAGTTTGTGCAGTCTGTTGGATGACAGGCACATCGATATGGCAGATGATTCATGAGGCAGTACTGCATATAAATACACACAAACGCACAGACATACTGTACACATACACAGACAATGTGGAATACAAAGCATCGAGTCGGGCTTTGTGATAAGCTTTTAAGACTCTTTATCTCCTATGGGCAAACATTGGATCCTTACTTGTAAAGGTAATGTTGAAGCCTCTGTCTGTGTAGGTATGGTCAGTCAGGAACTCTAGACGGGCCACATGTGCGCTAGTTGTTATGGGCGGAGGCAGGACGTCACCAGAGAAGGTACCCAGGATAGGAGATTCAGCCTGGAAGAGACAGACAATAAAAACTTTCACTTTCAACTAAAAAAAAAAAAAGAAAGAAAGAAAACAGGAAAAAAGGAAGCAGTGCCAAAATGACTTTTAAGTAAAGAGATACTGGCAGAAAGGTTGTTTTACTTGTACGTATAATTAAACATGCTACATTTTCCCCACTGTGACTGAGAGGCAGGCCAGTAGATCAAGTGGCACAAAGGAGCTATTCAAGTAACTGTGGATACAATTCAAGAGTACCTTTCCCCCATCCTTGATCGAGAGGAAGTCAAACTGTTTCTCCATGCTGAGGTCGTTGAAGGCCAGATTGATTCGGCTTTCGGGGTTGGTGATGATCAGCCACACACAGTGCATATTGTTGCCGTACTCCTGAGGGTAGTTAGGAGACAGCAGCACGCCCGATGGAGTGGTGAAATTGAAGAAACAGGAAACTGGATGATGAACAGAGAGTGACAGAGCAAGAGAGAGAGAGAGAGAGAGAGAAAGAGTCAGAAGGAAAAACAAAGTCACATAAATTGAGTCCTGTTTAGACGGGTGTAATACACAAGGGAAATTCTATTTACTTTGACTGTCTACAAGACATATGATTTGAGATATGTTATTAAATCTGTAGAGATCAACCTCACATACACACATTGCAAACATATAGGGGGAAAAGTCACATTTCAAAACACAACTATAACCATCATTTTTCAGTGATGACTATGTTATAGGATAGCTGTGTATTGGCATCTGTGAAAGCCCGTTTACACCACTCTAATAACCACTTTGCATTTCAGTTAATCTATGTTAAATAAGGGGTTAGCATCTCAAAATAGTGAGTTGTGAGTAATGAAGACAAGTGAAGCCTTTATCTTCAGGTTTTGAGATAGTAGTTCAATATTTTAAGACACTAAACCCTTGTTTTGACTTCGATCTTGTTTCAGAGCAGGAGAGAAAAGGCTTCCACATGAGTCTTTAACTGGCAACATAAATGATGAAAAGATACTGATGAAATGATTTATTGTTTTACTGCACTAAATGTTGCAGGCAACATTATTACGCATGCATTTGTCATTATTCCATTAGTCCAGAGATGCTAGAAATGACTTCATATGGGAACCATTTGTGATCAGACTGTTAAAACAGAGAGAAATAACCCACTGAAAAGACCATGAATAAAAAAAAATTAAATGAGTTTAAGAAAAAAAAATCTGATTAAATTTTGTTTCCATGTAAAGAAAAAGTGTTGGAAATGGTAATGAAACTGACTACTGTCAAGGTTGTCACTTGATCCCCAATGCTCTTGCTAATTTGCTTAATTGCTAACAAGGTGTTACCTTAATCTAAATGAGTGGACGTAGCCTTGCAAAACTGCCCACAGCTGCAGCTTTGTTTGTCGTTTCATGGCTAGACTGATATATACTTGAAAAAGGATTCATAAGAAATTAGTGAAATAGGGAGCACTTTCCTTCAGTAATATACAGTGTCTATGTCTGATAGAATGAACAACCCACAGTTGAGCTGTCATGAGCATTAGAAGGCCTGAGATTATTGTACAATTTTTCAACTTTCCACTATTATTGCATTTTTTTTAATATTTTAGGTGAGAAAGAGGTCATAGAGTTTGTGGGGATTTTATACTATAATTTCTACCACTCATTCTCATTTGACATGACAATGAAAACAAAAGTTTCCTAAAACCAAAACTGATACCTTTAAAACAATGATTTGAATTTAATAAGTTGTCTTAAAGCCATTTCTGTCAGGAACCCAGTTTGAATAGTTTTATTACGGAGCCAGATACAGTTTATTTTGGTTTCTAGGCTCCACAACGATAACTCCCTGAAGATATTTTAACATATAGGTATTGGGGAGTGATGAATAAATAGCTCCTCCCTGCAGTTACAAGTAGATGCTAGGTGAGGGAAGGGGCTTAAGGTGTTGGCACCAGTGATGCCGGTACAGCAGTATTGGTGAGTCAGAGGGAGAGCTGGGTAATTCTTGCAGTTTAAATAGACTTCCAAGGGGAGGTTGTGCTGTATGTGGGGAGAGAGGCTATCTGTGGGGTATATAGGCGCGAATTTGCATGCATCCCCTCATTTAAATAAATGCTAACATTTGATTTAATATCTGTAAATACATTTATGGGGCTTTTTCTTAACCCCAGTTATGCTGAAAACACTGATACCATACACTAATCAAACAAGTGGTGCAGGCACAACAAACCCACCCCTCACACATATTTCGCCCATTATAAGTAAAGGGAAGGATTAAAAAATTCATGAAAAATTTTAACTTTGACCTACTGTTCCCATAATGTAATGAGATCCATTCTGGGTAACTGACAATCAGCAAGAAACAACAAACCAAACCAAAAACAAGACCCCTTGCCTCCCCTTCGGGCAGGGGGTATAAACAAACATTCCCTTGTATAACTTATGATCAATTCAAATTCTAACTCTAACTGTACCTTTTTTTACCTTCAAGCCAACCAGCCACCATACCTACTGATAAAAAAATGGTTTTAGTACGATTTGAACGACTAACCCCATTGATACATTGAATATTTATTTAAAATGCAGTTTCTGAGCTTTTGTTTTTTTTTTTTTTTTTTAGCATTTAGTCAGGATATGACCATTTGGCGTTTGCAGGACTAGTTCACCAGTGAAACTCATGGAGCTTGACAAATGACAGAGAGGGTAGGTGCTTGTTTTTATGTTCAGTTATGATATATTTTAATGAAAAGTCAGTTTTTCTTCAGCTTTCTCAGTTTTGATGTCATAAGCTTTGGATTTCTACATAATCAGTAAATGAAATACAGGAAAAAATATCTGATTTTCAATGAAAAATACAGAGGATAATATTATGATTAATGATAATGAATCATTTAACAAAGGTTCAATGTAGAGAAAAATATTATTTGTAAGTTTGTAAGGAATAATAACTCTGTGTATTTCCTACGAAGTGGAGGGTACAATGTATATATTACAAAAAGGAGCAATGAGAATTAGGTTTAGTATTGCCTAATATTACACAAATAATGTATGAAGTTAAAGAAATGTTTTTAGTTTTTCAATTTGTCAGTATGAGAACACACAAATACAAAACAGACACATATGTATATCACTGGAAGATTTAATTTTATGATATAAAAATGAACATATATATAAAAAGTCTAAACATATTTTTTTAAGATTATAAACAACCTAAAATATTGTAGTCATGGTGTCACTGACCAAAAAGGTGCATCAATGTCAACATCCCCTTGAGACACTGACACTGCAAATAGATTACTGCACTTTCCTTGAATGTTCCTTTTATTAATGTAAAGCGCATTGGATTGACTTTGTGTCTGGCATGTGCTATTTAAGTAAACTTCTTGCCTGGGTTGTATATGGGGAAAAAAAAAAGTTTGCAAAACCCACAGAGGTTATTTTTAAGTTGCCTACGACTGTATCGCAGCAGTGTCAGTTTTAAGCTTAAATTAGATATGTCTGAGCTAATGCACATGCAAACAAAAAATTAGATAGTGAACTGTTCATTTAGAAAGCATCTCGTTAGAAAAACTGTGTTCAGTGACAAAGACAAACACGTTGCATTGTGCCTACATTACTAAAACAATGTGTTCAACGGCAAACTAAACAGCATTATGTGGCCAAATTGACTCTCAAGCCTGCAACCTCTCTGTCATTCAGCTGAGTGATGTTTATCTGTGCTGCGGCTTTTGTCCATCCAATTATCTTATCAATCATACAACAGTGAGCATTATCTGCATAGTCAGCTCTCCTTTCCTTTTACCATCACCCTCTAACACTCTGTGTTTGTCTTTCATGCCGTTAATTGGCTAATAAGCCCTCCTATTGTTTCCAAATCCACAGCCTCTGCTAGGCAAACTGTCTGGGATAATCTGACCATTTATTATGCAGCCCGCCCTGCTCTCATCTGCACAAACAGGCGTAACGATGCACCCGTGCGAGTAAAACTGTCCTCATGCATACTGTATATGCACACTCAGTGTTATGTAATATGGACAACTTACAGACACAGCTGGGCTTCTTGGCTGACCACTGGTTGTTCTTCTGACAGGTGATGTTCTTCTTCCCCACCAGCTCAAAGGCAGGCAGGCACTCAAAGAACAGTCTGTCCCCGTGACGAAAACCTGTCCCCTCTCGCTTGCCGTATGCCGGTATACCAGGATCTCCACAGCTGCCTTGGTCAATTTCTGCATAGATATAAATAATTACATAGGACATGTGGCAGTAGCTGTAAAAACTGACATAAATAATGAATGATTAGCTCAAGGACAGAACCATGAAGGTGGGTTAAACAAATAAAATTAATCTGTTGCATACATCACAGCGGTGTAATAAATCTAAAGGTCACTATTTAATTAACACAAGCCACCTCTATGATCATTGTCTCTTTAACCTGCCTATTATCTTAAAATCACAAAATAATACTGGTTGCTATGATAATGCCAAGCAGGTAGTAGGTAGAGTGAGGAAAGGATAGAAGGAAAAGGATAGAGACACATCTCATCTCAAGGTTATTGCCAGCTGTAGCCTCCAGCACATATTGACAGGTACAAAGATAAGTGAATGAAGATGCAGGGGCTATTAGTAAATCACAAACAAACCACTTGCTGGTGTCACTGCATTCATTGCATTCATTCACTGGCTTCATTGCATACAGTGCATTGTGGGAATGGCGACCAAGCAGAAGCAGTTTCTCACAGATTCGGCAAAAAACAAGCCAGATTGTTACAGCGTAAAATTATACAGTCCACCAGGGTTGTTTTAAAGAATGAGTATAGTCGCCGGATGGAGGTAAAGGTGACATTTGGGTTCAGCACTCACAAAGAGACAGCCAAATTGCTGCTGTGTGGAATTACTATTCCCACAATGCACTTGGCAACAAATTTCTGAAAAGGCCCCGTTTCGGTTGGTTATGTAAACAGGCGGACTGTGTTTATGATGGCGTCATCTTCGAAGTTGTTCACCCTGAGGGAAGTGATTCAGATGTCTAAAGTACGGAAAGACTAATGCATTGGTGATAATTAGGCTATTGTTCAAGCTTTACAAATTTGAAAAAAAAAAAAAAAAAAATTGTGATGAAAGTCATAATCAATAAGTACAAACAATATTGGGGAATTATATTGTATAGCATTAGCCTCTCCTGGTTGTATCTTCATCGTTATTCATAAGCAATAAAACAAAGAAATACAAGTTAAATTTGGATGAGGTGCATGAAATGTAAGTAAGTCATTTAATAGGTTTTTCAGTACAGCCTTCATGTAGCCAGTGTTTCCAAAGCTGTAGAGTAACCTGTGTCCAGTAATTTCAGTATTTTAAAGGGTTTTTAGAATTTGCTGTGTTCCACATTTCAACTTGGTGCCAGATAAAACAGACTGGAGTTCAGTGATAAGAAAATTAGCATTGAATGACTCAGTTAAGTGTTCATTTCATGCTGCCAAACCAGCGACCTTTACGGACACATTTTTCTATTGTCTGATCATGCATTTACTGTTACCACTTAGTAGTCTCTACTGTCTCTTTATCCTGTCTGAAAATGTTTCTCACTAATCTTGCAGACCTCTCTAACATCTGTCTCTTCTTCGCTCTTGCCCTGTAAATGTATCCCTCCCCTTGCTGTGTGACAAACGTTCTCACTTGCGTCGGAAGCTGACGTGTGCACTTCAGACACACACACACACAACTCTTCCATGACCACGCTTCTTCCTTAAAACCACACAAGCCAATTTCATTATCCAAAGATTTATGCATCTCTCTTTCTTTCACTCCCTCTTCGTTCCCCTTTTCCGAGGTTGCAGATTGCAGATGGGAAGGCTGAGGCATCCTATCGAGGGCATCCGGATGGGGGAACAGAGAGAGCGAATAAGCTCATCCATCCAGGAAATGATGGCAGGGTCTAATACGATTTTAAATCGCACAGGGTTGATGCTGGGTATAAATCCATACTCAGCTCTAATGATGATCATCATTTAGAACACATATTTAGAGCTCACTGCTGTTTGGATGTATGGCTGTCCTGAGGCAGCCTCATTCACAAGACAACTCATTGATCTTACACAGAAGTCAACCTTTAAGAGGCAACGCTAAAAGCAAGTTTTGAGGTGAGCCTGAGAGACTACACATTGCACATTGATCTTGGGCATTGTATATCCAGCAGAAACCCCATCTGAAAGCACAGGCCAACTATAAAGATACATATGCATATGCAAATGCATACAGCACACCAATCATACAGGTACAGGCACGCTGAAGTCTGATATGCCTTTCTCAGAAAGGTCTGTTTCCTAGACCACTGCCAGGACAGCTGCAAGTATATGTCTGTGTTTCCGAGGTAAAGTCTGTCTGTCTGTCAAATACACTTATACTTGCATGAATAGGAAGAAGATGTGATGGAGCATCGGTTGTCTCTATTTGTTTTACACAAAGTATCCCCGAGAACTGTAGTAGGAACACTACATCGCTACACTACATTCTCCTAAGACCTTGGAACAAACATCAACAATTCTATATTTTCCACGAAAATGCCTCATATGAAATGCCTCATTTACTAAGTCTACCAATCAGGAGCAGAACCTATCATGGACAATACTAGCTAATTAGGTATTCAATTTCCCAAATACTCACACTACATGACCATGTCAGGTTCTCGTAGACTCTCTGTAGGTACTTTTGTTTTAAAGCTTTAAATATAATATACATTGTTGCTCATCACTAATAGTTGACTTTCTGGATGCAGAATTTGCTTGGGAAACATAAGGGGTGAGGTGGAAAGCCCCCTGACTACACAAGTTACTGAAACCTGAAAACAGTAAAGGACCACGCTGCTAACTTTACAAGGATATGTATTTTTTCTGTAACTTCCCAAACTATAACCACATACAGTTGTGTTTGATAAAAGTTTTTCAACTTTGCCTTATGTATAAGCACAATAATTAGCTGGCCTAATTAGCATGCCAGCTGACAGACTGTAAAATGTAATATCAAATAAATGCTAACAGTAGCTAATTAGCTCAGTCATACTAACAAGTAGTACCTGTGATTAAGTAATGTAAACTTAATTTGTGTAACTTTTTTTTTTTCTTTTTTCAAAATCTGTTTCGTAACTTCTCAACTAAAACTACAGCAGAGGTGTCTGTCATGAATAAGAAAATAATGTTTATTTCAGTTACCAGAAGCATCTAAACCCATTTCAGGAGACAAATGGCTGTCAACGGAAGCTTCCACATCAGACAGTGAGCCTTCTATCAGTCCCAAAATAATTTAATGCAGGCATACTTTAACAAAAGAACCACCATCAGCCTATTTCAAATGAGACCAGATTGACCTCTGGAAATGAATGTTGTCTGAGTATTTCTACAGAGTAATTTGCCATTTCTTTGAGCAGAAGTATTTTTGGAGGCAGCATCTCAGAGCCATCAGCGATATTACGCTTTAAGAGACTTCCACATAGGCTTCAATTTCAAGCCACGGTCCTTGCCCATTACTCCAATCTTGTGGCTGCTGGGACAGACTATAAATAGGTGTTGATACGCCAAAATGCTTCAAATTACACATGTTCAGTGTCAGTTCAAAGTTGCAACAGCCTTTGGCTTTACAGCTACACACATGCTATATAATTCTGTTTCCAAGCAGGAACATTTAAGTTGAAAGATTGAGGCCATTGCAAAGTGTGTGAAGTCATCTTTCCAGAAACACGGGTAAGGTGGGAGTGTGTGTACAGTGAAGACTGTGTTTGCAATTACACTTGATGATCAGGCTTAAAATACAAGTAATTGAGAATGCAAATTAGATTTGTGGGTGCTCCAATCTGGGAGGTGAAGTGGTTCAAAGCGTTTCTTCCCCTTCAGTAAGTAGAACTCATTGTTTTATTACACTTCGGTTCGGCATGCTGCTGCCACTTTCTCTGTTATTTTACTGATGAAAAATAAGCATGTGTGGGCAAGGGAGACGATTTGCTGTGCATCTGAGACACACAGCAGAACTTATGAGGAAGAAGAACGGCACATACTTACACAAACACACACAAAACAATGGTGAATGTAATCACTCACTCTACAGTCTCTTATCTTTCTGTGCTTGATACAAATATGCATGGAATAGAAGCTATGACTTTACAGCCTTACTGAATCAGGTATGAACAATTCTACAAAGAATAGTTTGGGAATAAACCAATTCACCTGCACCAAACAAATGTTGGTTTCTACAGTTAGATTATAAAGTATTACTAGTATATGGTATGTTTATGCAGTATTAAATATATTACAATATAGATGTTAGGATTTGATATATAAACAAAAATATAAATACTGTAAGCAAGCCAATATTGCTAAATCTTGTTACCGTTACATTTCTTTTGTTTATGCAATTAGGATAGTTGGATCAGCCTTTGCGTTGATAATATCTAAACAGCACAAAAGAAACACTGTCTTAGACAAACAAGGTTGGAATGAGCATATGTACGTATTTGTCATTTCTTTTATACTGATACAATAGAAAAGTCATTATCTGTCATTATTTGTGTGACCCCTGACCTGTGACAAGAAGCAGCAAAACAGTTATAAACATCTGACGTGTTGAATGAAACCTGGTATAAAACATCAGAAACTAATGCAATAATTCTAATAATGTCAGAAGAAAAGGGTTAAATTCATGTTAAGTTGCAAAGGGAAGATATACTAAATACTACCACTTTGGTTTATAGAAGTGTTTTTTTCCTTGAAACGGTTTGCTTTTACCGCTGTACATACTCATATATTCAAATTGCATCTCAAATTAACTTCACTAAACCAGTAACCTAATGTTGCCTAGGATTTTTACACAGTATTGTGTAAGTGTGTGTGCAGGTTTTTGCATCAGTATCACAAACAGTGCTTCTTATGGGTATGATATTTTCTTATACTGATAAGTTTCAATAAAATAATATGTGATTAATGTGATTTTTAATGGAGCCATGCCACTTGACTTTTAAAAAAAAACACAAATGTAACCACCCTGTAAATGAAACTAATATTATCTTCCCACTGGCCTGATTGTTTGAAGCTCACATCTTGTTTCTTGAGGTCACACTTCAAACAAGCCAAACAGTCCATTCTGAAATTCATCCCAGCTCATCATGCTGACTGACAAGCAGAGTGTTAGAAGCCTCCTTACCTTCATACGACACCTTGAAGCCCAAGATCCACTGGTGTCATCTGTTTTGAAATTGAGCCACATCTGGTGACTGTGCTAACCACAAGGTCTGGTGTGGTGGTACCGACAGGCTAAAAACAGACAAAACGGCACAATGGTTAACTGCAAATTTCTTCAAAGAAATACGTAATATATGTAATGGGTCCATCTCAATTATAGCAGTTGCTGCCTTATATGAGCAGGTTTGCACTTAATGCAGCTAAGTGTCACTTTAATAACCTTAGGCATTGTTTCCACTGTGTTATTAAAACATTATTGCAGTTGCAGGCAGAAGCAGCAACACCTGAATCATATTAAACTATCTGACTTTTTTCATCAAAGAAAAGGCTCGAAAGCTGTTGTAGCATTCTGGTTGGAAAAGCATTTTTTCACTCACTCAAAATGGCTGGGGAAGGAAAGTGTGAAATGAAGGCAAGTCAGTCAATGCTACAGAAGTAATTTAATTCCTATTTGAATAGCAATTTCACTCGACTCTAATTAGGAAGCGCATAACTGCAGAGTAAGTGATTAAGGGTTCTAATTTATGTGATGCCACACAGAGGATGGTGGGCGTAGCAAAAAGGTAGTAGTGGAGGTCATTTTTTTTTAAAGTTTATTACATCCTTTTGGTGTGTATGTGAGCTTTGATGTCTCTATAAAAGACAGACTGTATTCACTGTTGCAAAGAAGCACCACATTGCAATGTTCGTAAATTATATGTATATATATATATATATATATATATATATATATATATATATATATATATATATACACACCACACACACATACATATACATACACACACCACACACACCAGTGTTTCCTGTGGAATTGAGTTTTTGGTGTGGTGGCGTGTAATGTGGGTCGACCCCAGCGCAGGTGGGGTATATAAGGATGGTGCCTCACAATGGGTATATGTAAAATGAAAGTGAAACTTAACACATGTTACTAATTGTCTCCTGCTGTGTGAAGCTCATTTAGCTTTTCCCTACTTCCTGAAACTTCCCAAACTTTCATTTGAGGGGCAGGACATGCTGTCAAACAATTAAAATATTTAATCAGATTAATCACAGGGTTGCTGTGGTTTTAATTTTGATTATCACAATTAAATATCATTCATTTTTAATCATTTTGCATGAGCAAACAGACTCAAGAAAGAAGGGAATATATATGCACTTAACGTGTCAGTCTCAGCAGTGATTGGTCCTTCTAGCTGTCAATCACCCATTTTTACATAATCAATAAACTTATCTGGAATTTTCTGGTTGTGGTGAAGATACAGGAGTGTTTTTCATTCATTTTTGCGACACAATTTTCCATTACTGAGCCATTTATCATCGTTAAATCACTGACAAAGTCATTTACCTTATCTCTCACTGATATTCATGTTGCCAAGTGGTGCCTCCATAGCTCTTGCGGTACTAAATGATATAAGTTCCACAACTACTTTTTAAATGTTATTGCTACGTGATATCATAAAATTGCCTTTGCTAAAATTCTGCAGAAAACCATCATCCAGTTCAGAATTTGGTTCAAGCAGACTCTGTGTTGACCTGCTGATCAGACGGATGATAACCTGAACACAAATCAGTCTGATAAATCTAAAAAGACAAATCATATTTGGGGAAAATGAATTGGATGTGTGCATTGAATATTCTACCAGGTCCCAAGACTAAAGGAGGAAGACATTGAGGGAGTGGGGCTTTTACTGCAGCTATTTATCAGGAGGTTTTCACTTTTGGGAAGCTGTCACACTGTCCATCTTTATATAGAGTCTATGACAGATTGAGGCATGTAGGTGCTGACTTGTTCACTGACCATCTTGTCATTCATAATGAAAATAATTTGCAATTTAAATGCAACTAAATCCTTTACTACAACTAAATAATTTACACTGCTCTGTTCTACATTGCTTAAGTATACTGTCATTGCACTACTGTCACCTCCCTACTGCTGTTTAACATTCATATATACATATAAAATCGTGTATGCATAGTATGATCACTTCATCTCAATACTGCAAGGTTGTTCACTGTTACTACAACACTGCTAGTATACCTTTCATATCATTGCACTCTTACTGTACTACTGTTATATAATTCATATTATTACACTTTATTGTGTATGTTATGTGTGCTCTTTTTATAAGTTTTTTTCTATAGACTTTTTTAACATATATGATACAGTGGGGCAAAAAAGTATTTAGTCAGCCACTGATTTTGCAAGTTCTACTTAGAAAGATGTGAGAGGTCTGTAAATTTCATCAGAGGTACACTTCAACCATGACAGACAAAATGAGAAAAAAAAAATCCAGGAAATCACATTGTAGGATTTTTAAAGAATTTATTCGCAAATTATGGTGGAAAATAAGTATTGGTCAATAACAAAAGTTCAACTCTGTAACATAACCTTTGTTGGCAATGACAGAGGTC
Organism: Sphaeramia orbicularis; assembly: GCF_902148855.1. Taxonomy (NCBI): domain Eukaryota; kingdom Metazoa; phylum Chordata; class Actinopteri; order Kurtiformes; family Apogonidae; genus Sphaeramia; species Sphaeramia orbicularis. The sequence goes on from NC_043967.1 coordinate 23,586,777, forward strand.
AAACGTTTCCTGTAAGTCTTCACCAGGTTTGCACACTGTAGCTGATATTTGGCCCATTCCTCCATGCAGATTTCCTCTAGAGCAGTGATGTTTTGGGGCTGTCGCTGGGCAACACGGACTTTCAACTCCCTCCACAAATGTTCTATGGGGTTTAGGTCTGGAGACTGGCTAGGCCACTCAAGGACCTTGAAATGCTTTTTACGGAGCCACTCCTTCGTTGCCCGAGCGGTATGTTGGGATCACTGTCATGCTGGAAGACCCAGCCACGTTCCATCTTCAATGCTCTCACTGATGGAAGGAGGTTTTGGCTTAAAATCTCACGATACACGGCCCCATTCATTCTTCCCTTAACACGGATCAGTCGTCCTGTCCCCTTTGCAGAAAAACAGCCCCAAAGCATGATGTTTCCACCCCCATGCTTCACAGTAGGTAATGTGTTCTTGGGATGCAACTCAGCATTCTTCTTCCTCCAACACAACAAGTTGAGTTTTTACCAAAAAGTTCTGTTTTGGTTTCATCTGACTGCATGATATTCTCCCAATCCTCTTCTGGATCATCTATATGTTCTCTGGTAAACTTCAGATGGGCCTGGACATGTACTGGCTTAAGCAGGGTGACACGCCTGGCACTGCAGGGATTTGAGTCCCTCTCAGTGTAGTGTGTTACTGATGGTAGCCTTTGTTTCTTTGGTCCCAGCTCTCTGCAGGTCATTCATCAGGTCCCTCCGTGTAGATCTGGGATTTTTGCTCACCGTTCTCATGATCATTTTGACCCCACGGGATGAGATCTTGCGTGGGACCCCAGATCGAGGGAGATTATCATGGTCTTGTATGTCTTCCATTTTCTTACAATTGCTCCCACAGTTGATTTCTTCACACCAACCTGCTTGCCTATTGTAGATTCACTCTTCCCAGCCCTGGTGCATGTCTACAATATTCTTCCTGGTGTCCTTCGACAGCTCTTTGGTCTTGGCCATGGTTGAGTTTGGAGTCTGACTGTTTGAGGCTGCGGACAGGTGTCTTTTATACAGATAACCAGTTCAAACAGGTGCCATTAATACAGGTAACAAGTGGAGGACAGAAGAGCTTCTTAAAGAAGTTGTTACAGGTCTGTGAGAGCTAGAAATCTTGCTTGTTTGTGGGTGACCAAATACTTATTTTCCACCATAATTTACAAATAAATTCTTTAAAAATCCTACAGTGTGATTTCCTGGATTGTTTTTTCTCATTTGTCTCTCATAGTTGAAGTGTACCTCTGATGAAAATTACAGACTTCTCTCATCTTTCTAAGTAGGAGAACTTGCAAAATCAGTGGCTGACTAAATCTTTTTCTGCCCCACTGTATGTATATAGATATGGAGTGCTTTTATTGCTGCTGAGCAATATTTCATTGCTTGTTTTAACCAAACAAGACAATAAAACTTCTATTCTATTCTATTCTATTCTATTCTATTTTATTCTATTCTAAAATACAGTTACAGCTATTTAATGCCATAAGAGATCTTTCATGTAGACATTGTGTCAATAATGGAAACAAATTAGTAAGTTAATAGTCATGTGTTTGGGGCATTTTTTTTGTTATCTCTACTATCTGATAAATATTGCTTGTTTAACAACTGTAACTTAAAGGGGTCATATTTTGCTAAAACCGACTTTTATTTGTCGTTGGTACATTTATTTGTGTATTTGGGGACCCTAATAGTTCAAAAAGTTGAATTTGAACCCTCCAGGTGCTACAAAGCTATCTTTACATTCATTTTGGCAAAAATCGAGTGGATTTCTTCAACCCGTTTTAATTCCTGCTTAATTGGTTACATCATGACATTGCACATATAAGGTCAAGACTTAAGACGCCATAATTGTTTATCAGCAGCAGTGGTTGTAGTCCATACTGAAAATATGTCCAAACTTCGAGCTGATTACCTAAAATGTTCAGTTTTGGTTGAACAGGACTGAGCAGCACAGCCAACAACCTAGAAGGGGTGGGACATGAAGTGGCTCATGTGCATTTAAAGGGACAGCACTCAGAACGACCTTTTGGTGTCATTACTCAGAAATAGGGTTGAAGATGGACCTGTGGAGTTGAATTAATGAAGAATTCAGACCCAGGCATAGCATTTACAGTTATGTAGACCACAGGGAAATGTTTTAAAATGCATAATTCCATTTGAAAAAAGCAAAATATCCCTCCTTTAATATCTATCATTTTACATAATTGGCAACATAAGTTAAGTACCCCTGGTCTATCGTTAAACATGGTGCGAGTTCACTATTGTCTTGGTTTACCAGTGGCTGGCTGGTACTTTACTTTTGACTTTATTCACTATATATCCTGATGATACGCTGCACAGAATTCCATTAATCTGACCAAATCTTACAAGTCTTCTAGCTGAAATCGATATAGATACTCTACTGTATCTGCCAATGTTCCTTCCAAACAAGAACACAGTCCTTCCTTTGGGGAAATCATTTTTTGTGGCAGATGAACACCAAACTGATCCAATCCATTATCAAGCTGTCAGTGTAGCTCAACTGAAAGAATGGATGGTATGTGATTGTTTCATTTATGACTGTGCTTCTGTAGGATCACACATCTCTGACCTTAAAGTTACTTAAATTAATTCCCCACACTTGCACACCTGAGTGCGCCACTGATTCACAGAAATATAGTGCACAGTTTAACAGTGCTGATAGCTACAGTATATTCACTGGTCCTAAACTGCTTCAGTTTATTTGTGAGAAAGACTACTTTAACCTCAATGACTGGATTGCTTGCTCTAGTATATTAGCAGAGAGCAGTCTATAAGGTGAGAGGGAGTCCTCAGTTAATAGATTGGATTTTAATGTTAATGTCTTGTGAGTGTTTGTGCAAGAATACAAAATGGAAAAGGAAAAAAAATAAGCTATATCATCATCAAACCCCTCCTCCACAAACCTCTCCCTCATTTATCTAACACCTCCTCTCAGTTTCCACCCGGGTGAGGCAGCCTTGCATGAAAATTGATCTATAAAAACTTTATTAAGGTGGTAAATTTTACCACAATTAATAACAACATGCCTGGAATTGTTATAGAGCATCTGCTAAAGTAAGCTCCATTAGGGGGCATCAATATGCAGCTTGCAATGCTGCACCAAATGGCTGTGATCTTGTTTTTAACATTGAAGAATGATGATTGACAATGTGGTGCAGCATCTATTTTTCATACACTGCTGCATCAGGTGGTGATGAAATAAAAGGGAAACAGTGGAGACAAGGGCTGGAGGGGAAAGGGAAGAGAAAAGGGTGCTGTCGGGTGCAGGGAAGTGGATAGCAGAGTGTGCCAAAAGAGAAAGGGCAAGAGCAAAGACAAAGTAAAAGACCGAATATGATTACATGGAACATGAGTAACCAAAGTGAAGGTGTAAGAGGAATAAAAGTCAGAAGAAGTTAGAGAACAAGCTGAAGTAAAACAAAAAAAAAAACATATCTGTATTAAAAAGATGGAGGTCGAAGGAGTCACTCACACATGGAAGATGGTCTTCTGGTCTCCCACCACCTCGCCGTCTCCCACCGTGAGCGTGTCATAGCCGCGCTCCAGGTCAAAATCCTCAAACGTCAGCTTGATCACCTAGACAACAGCGGGGACATCGCCAAGACAACCGTAAATGACAGATGCTTGAACGTTCTTGACACCAGGTGCAGAGGAGAGACGCCTGCCCATCTGTCACTTTGCGTCTCTCCATCCATCCATTCATCATCTATCAATCTCTTTTGAACATTTATCTGGCACATCTCCATTCACACCTACGGAGCCACTGCGTATGTTACACGTGAAGCATGTAATCTTTATTGTTTAATCTCATTTATTGAACTTCTTTTCTTTTACTGGAGATTATAGTAAAGTCCTAGTAATAAGCACTGGTTGATCAGGTAGATTCCATAAGAGGAAACCTAACAATATCTCTTAGTAAAACTATGTACCAATAACAGCGTAATAAATATGTTCATTACACAACACTTTAACAGTTAAAAGACTTCTGAAAGCTGCAGAATCCAAAATCAGAGGAAAAAACACCAGCATGCCCCTTTCTGCAGCTCTCTCCTCTATGTCCAAATCAAAAGACTATATATGAACACATGTCATTTCATACTGTTAATAAAAAGTGAGGACACTTTTCCAGGATTCTGTGTTGAGACACTAAAGTAGTAGAGTTATGGGGTAGACTTTCTACAACCCGAAAACACAGAGAAGAAGTAAATGCAGACGTCTTGTGTCCTCTCAGACCACCTGAATGGCAATATGCTGAAAGGTAATTATGGAATGTTTGCAAATAAACCACAAAGCACTGCAAGAGTAGGAAAGTAGTATTATTGTAAAACACAAAATCATCTCTTTTCTGTTGCTTTATTAAGAGTAATTTATACTTCATCACTTTATTATTAGCATTTAACTGTAGGTTTTTGTAGCTACTGGTCCTTAAGTGAGAATAATGCTTGATGTTGTAAAGCCTTCATTAAAGATACTGTGTTTATAATTTTGTAAAGGTAGTTTTCTGATAAACATTACTTAGCAGTTTCTAAATCATTAACAAAATTCTTACATGATTATAAGCACTTATAAATGTATTATAGTCTGATGCTAAATGTGTCTGTGGAGCTATTAGTTAGTAACACTACTCTATTCTCTACTCTGTTTGAGGGTATCTGCTGCCAAATTTCTGACATTTCACGACATTTTTCAAAAGCGCCTTTGAACACATTCAAGACCTTACATTCTAAAAAATAACAGTAGAAGTTACTCATAGTTACTGTCTTAACGGTGTTGCAATACAGCTAGCGTTACATTTCCATTTCTCCATGACTATTGTTGCTGCTACTGATGCTCAAGCTGCTAAGACTCATACCTCCATCCATGAATGATTGTTGGTGGTCCAATTATTCCAATCTCTATTATGGTAAAAGCTTAATACTAGTCATAAATTTGACAAATTCTTTACGGATAATTAAGATATTAATATAGGATAATCAAATTTAAAACTTTTCATGAATTTGTTGACAACCTGTATTATGTATTTATGTATTTTATTGTACAATGTCATATTAAAAGCACCTTCTAAAGACTTAGATGGTCTTTATTATCTATTAACTAATGCTAATTGCAATGACCTTACTACAGTTAGACTTTTTTGCCAGCTCCTTTATGAATCCTCATGTTGCAGCCTCAACTCCTAACCCATGTTTATGTAAATCATTAGCTTGTCTCAGCCACAATATGGACATGTCACAGTGTATACTTCACCACGTCTGACTTCAGATTTGGTGAATATGAACTCTGTTCCACTAATGAAATATCTAACTGCCTGCCAGACGGTCTGCATGACCCCTACTCTCTGCTCATCAAATCAGTAGGTTGCAGGTTTTTGTAGCCTATTAAGGAAGACTTACAATGACTTTAAGCACATCAGGACTCGTGGCAGGAGCCCAGAGGTTGTGCACAAGGTGAATATATACGCATAATATAGGTGACAGAAAAGTTTAAAAAGATTTATGTATGGAAGTTTAACACGCTACTTATTTCATCTCAGTTCTCTGCTGCAGGGAGAGTGTGAGAGAAGGTGGAACAAGGTAAGGAAAACAATAAGGGTGCCCTCGCCAAAAGGAAACCAAAGGCGAGTCTAATAAAAACAAACAAATACAGTTTGATTATGATGCTGTAATATGCAGATACATGAATAGGAGAAAAAAAAACAAGCTCATATGGGAGCTTAAAATATAAATATATAACTGCCTTTGTCTCCTATTTTAAATGGGCTGCCACTGATTTCCGTCAATTCTTAATGTTTTCAGAGGGCTGAGAGAGCAAGGCCTAATGAAAAAGCTTATATAAATGCAAATTGCATTCTGTCCTATGTTAAACCCAGTGCCTAATGAAAATTGCCAAGGTGGAGAAAAAAGATGGATGGTGGGTAGGCAAAATAGGTCAGATCACTCGATAAATAGAGTTCCATACTGCAAACTCATCTCCCATTTGCCTGCCAACAGGTGAGGAGCAGCAGAGAGGAATGACTAAAAAGGAAGTGAATAACAGTGATGTACAATCTGGCTGCACATTATGTTAAGGTACATAACCACCATTATTTGGTTATGTATAAATAGCATTTGATTTGTCATTTAGAGTATTAATAGGTCTACTCTGCATTTCCATATTCTACAACTAATGGGTGACTAGCTAACAGTTTTGCCCCAATAACCTCTTAATGTGTGATTATCTATACAGGTACATCCTAATGAAACAAAACATAAAGCTACATGTGTTAACAGTGTCCAAATAATACTAATTCAAGCCTTTTTTGCTGTTTGTACATGAAATATGTTGCAAATTCTAGAGTGAGGTCTGTGTATGTACCATACATACTCGATAGCTCCAAAGACTTCATATAGAGTTAAATGGATATTAAAACTAACTTGCCACCAAAAACCACTCATTATTTTTATTTTATTTTTTATGTGTTGTTTGTACAGTTTGAAGCTAGTTTATCTTATTTATTTATTTCATGTGATATGTGAAAATTTGTGAGTGAAATTGTACAAAACAAAGAGAAATAAAAGCCTCTATTAGCTAATAGAATTGCATGTACATCATTAAACGTAAGAACATAAACATGTCGTGTCATAATATGCTAATACGACCGTTCATAAGGTGTGAAACGCTATTGATATGCTAATGAAGACACATACTAGCATAAACCGTTAACGTCATTAGTATAAAGGTAATGCGCGTTGAATGCCTGTAATGAACTACTACCAAACAAACTTAGCTTAGTCTCTCAAACATTATTTCTAGCATTAACCAATCAAACTTACGGTCACTTCTTTCGACGGTGTTGGAAAAGTTTAACATGGGATAGAATTTCATCAGTGGACACATCTGTATCTTTTACTGTTTAGGCATCTTTTACCCACAATACATAGCGCGACTCTTAAAGGCATTTCAAAATATAGGTCTGGGTAATTAAACTGTAAACTGTAATATACAATTAATTAATAGTTAACAACACAGCTGTAATATAACATACAGTTAATTAATAGTTAGCAATACAGCTGTAATATAACATACAATTAATTAATAGTTAGCAATACAGCCGTAATATAACATACAATTAATTAATAGTTAGCAATACAGCTGTAATATAACATACAATTAATTAATAGTTAACAACAGAGCTGTAATATAACATACAATTAATTAATAGTTAGCAATACAGCCGTAATATAACATACAATTAATTAATAGTTAGCAACACAGCTGTAATATAACATACAATTAATTAATAGTTAGCAATACAGCTATAATATACAATTAATTAATAGTTAGCAATACAGCTGTAATATAACATACGATTAATTAATAGTTAGCAATACACCTGTAATATACAATTAATTAATAGTAAGCAATACAGCTGTAATATACAATTAATTAATAGTTAGCGATACAGCTGTAATATACAATTAATTAATAGTTAGCAATACAGCTGTAATATACAGTTAATTAATAGTTAGCAATACAGCTGTAATATACAATTAATTAATAGTTAGCAATACAGCTGTAATATAATATACAATTAATTAATAGTTAGCAATACAGCTGCAATATATAAAATTAATTAATAGTTAGCAATACAGCTGTAATATAATATACAATTAATTAATTGTCAGCAATACAGCTGTAATATATTTTAACACTACATGAATTATTATTTATCACATTTTGAATGATTTACATATATCTTATTTAATTGAACATCTGAGGACAGTACATCACTTATTTATGTCTGCATTTTATCTGTCACTGATGTCTCCATCAACATTTGCTGAATAAACAGACTTAAAAATTTTGTTTTTTATTATATAAGAACAGATCATATTTATATATTTGTAAGACTACTATTATGGCATTACCAGAAGGGTTACATTTCAGAATATTAAAAAAACATTTATAGAACATTTAATAAAAGTTATCTGAAATGACCACATTTAAGATACCGAATGTGCATGATATTATCAGTGCAAAGTACCATCTACCCCAAATGTATGGAAATGGGTCATTTTCTGGAGGAATAATAGTCTTATGCTAATGATGCTGCAGAAACATTGCAACCAAAGGTACATCACTGCAAATGTATTTCGCTGCCTCAAACAACATCACCCAGAGCAGTTTGCACGTATGCAGTTACAGATTTAGTATGAAGAAATACAGTACCCTGTGTTTATGATGTTAAAAATAAATGCACTTCCTTATGCTACTATGTAACTTAACTTTATGTCATAGTTACTATTTCATCATGTACAGATTTCTTCGTCATATTTACAAAGTCCATGCTAAGTGAAACATAGGATTGTAATTCTTTGACCATTATTTTTACTTACGTCAATTAGGTCCTTGTGTAAAAGTTGGTCGATGGCCAAGTATATAGAGAATTTTATAATGATTAAAAAGAAAAGACCCTATATGCTTCTAATATATAATAAGAAACAAGTTAATGGAGGACACATGGACCTTAAAATAAAGTGTTGCCCATACTGGAAGGCAGAGAAGACATGTCTGACATTTTAGTTGTTGTGGAACAGTGAGCTCAGTGTTCTGGACGCTGTCAGATAAACACTTGAAAGACTGTTGCCCGGAAAAAGACACATTTAGGAACTCGAGGACATTATGAAGGAGCAACACTCGGCAAGAACGCCACATTAGTCATGATGTCAGGAGGTTAGCTATAGGTCTAGAAGAAGCGTGTCTCGTAACACCCACCCCTCCTTTCCATCTCAGTCTCCTCCCTGACCTAACGTCTCCTCTGGCCCAGGAATACGTGGACTGGCAAGAATAGAAGCCCATTACGCCTCTAAACAGAAAGAACAGGCTCGTTCCATCTTCATCTGGACCAGACACGGAGCCAGAGACAGCCCAAAGTGCCACTGTCTGTTTCAGCAGGGTATACCCAAGGGTATCTGGGAGTTTATATGTTGGTATCCATTCCATCTATGGGTGAAACTGGTCGGACGTTGCATGCATCGCCTCTCACCTCAAGTAGCCTCTCCTTCACTCTGCACAGCAGAATAAATGAACAGATTTGTGAAACCATTTTGTTTGAGTTCACAGAAAGATATTTGGCAGGCAGGCAGCTGGATGGCCTTGAACGCAACTCCAAAGTCAATGGTCTGAGCAGAGTGGCTACGACACTTTCATGATATCCTCTGAGCATGCTCTCAAATCTCTCCATTACTCTTCAGCCACTTTTTTCCACACTCATCTCTCCCTCACCACAGGTGTTTCTAACAACTCGCTTTGTCTTCCACTGGCTCACTTCCAGTGTTCTTTCATTTTCCTTATCTCTCACATTTTTCTACAAGCCAGCTTCTCTCAAATGGCGAGGTGAACAGCCCCCCAAATGTCCTGGAGTAATTATCAAAAAGTATGAAATAAGTCATGTGTGTCTGTCAGATGAGAACCTCCCCTGGAGTTCTTCACTAACGGGTTCAAACTCAACAGTGAACTGCTTTTCAATTTACTCAGAACAAGATCTTACACTCTACCAGACGCTGGTCATTACAAGAGAAAAGCCAATTTAGCCTTCTGCGCTGTTGCTCAAATCACGCTTTTAAACCATAAAGACCTAAACATCCACCAGCAACCAAAATCATCTAATGATATAAAATATTTAATAACTGTTTATCCACTAATCCTATCAATACATGTAAATAATTGGTTTAAATGCAGTTTGACATCAGATATGACCCATTTGGGTGTTCAGAGGCTCTGTAGTTACCATGAAAACACCGTCATCTTCTACAACATTGATTCACCAGTAAAACCCATGGAGTCTGATCAATGACAGTGGATGGAGACACTTGTTTCATGCTCAATGATTGATACCTTTTTTTCAGTTACCTCTCTTTCTGGTAGAAAATCCTTCAACTTTAATCTGAGCTTTTACAAACATACATCAGGGGTGTCCAATCCTAGTCCTCGAGGGTCAGTATCCTGCATGATTTAGATGTTTCCCTCTTCCAGCACACCTGACAGTCATTATCCGACTTCTGCAGAGCTTGATGAAAGGCTTATCATTTGAATCAGGTGTGTTGGAAGAGGGAAACATCTAAAACATGCAGGATACTGGCGCTCGAGGACCAGGTTTGGACACCCCTGATCTATATAATCAGTGAATTAAATATCGGAAAATACCTGGTTTCCACTGAAAAAATGCAAAATACAGAGGATAATATTATAATAAATGGTGATAAATCACTTAAGAAAGGTTAAAATAAAGAGAAAAAAAATATTTGGGAACTGCCACAAAGGTAGCATTGGGTCTTTATGGGTTAATGATTTTACCTTTGATGTGTCTGTAGCTGCGATGACCCAAGTGCAGTTAGCGTTGTTGTCGTACTGGACTGGGTAGTTGGGGGATGTGATGACACCGCTGGGTCCTTTTAATTGACCTCCACACATCGGTGCTGTAAGACAAGACACAGAAGAACACAAATGTTTCGTCAGTGACAATCTGTAGACGCTTGTTTTTCATTGCTGTAAAAAAAAATCTTTCAAATTAAGCATCAATAGTTATCAGGATGGCATCTTACCTATTATTCTGAATTATATGATCATCACTATTATCTGATTTTTCACTCAAAATCTGATAAAGAAAATGAATTGAAACATGCACTTTGACTCTGGTACAGCCGCCTTTCTCTGCCTCCAGCAATATTCCATTCATAGCACTATCTGAATATCTGAGTATGTCAGTATGCAGGGCGGGTGAAAAGTAACCAGGCTTTATAAATTGCTTATAGAATTTTTAGTATCACTGAAGTAATGACAAAAACATTTTTTAAACAGACAACGCTAATGGGGATTTCTTATTTTCTTATTTCATGGATTAAGGAGGTTCTCGATATCCCAGATGACATCCTTCAGAAGGTTGTTCATTCCATCCCTGGCCGTTTGAGGAAAGTGGTTGACGCCACCGGTGCTTACGTTGAAATATGAAGATTTCCTTTCATTTTCACATGTAATAAAGAACCTATCATTTGTTTCAATAAATTTGTAATAGGAATATGGATATTATTACCAAGTTTTAATGCCTAGTTACTTTTCACGCAGATATTTAGATAGTGCTATGAATGGAATATTGCTGGGGGTGGTGAAAGGCAGCTGTACCAGAATCAAAGTGTATGTTTCAATTAACTTTTTTTTAATCAGACATTGAGTGAAAAATATCATAATAGTGATGATCATACAATTCAGAATAATAGGTCATATCCCATCCTGTCTACACTGAAATAAGAAACATTTATTTGTTGCTAGTACTTTCTTAGAACTCTTCAAACCGAATCTGAAAACTGACAATAGTGAATTATACTCTCCTGAAAGGCATGTTGACAAAGTTTTGTATTCAGCTTATTCTAAAATTTGATGCCACGATTTTGAATATACTGAGAATGTCTATATTCTCCAGTGAAACCATCCATCCATCCATTGTCTGAACTGCTTCATCCTCATGAGGGTCCCAGGGGTACCAGAGCCTACCCGGCTACACCCTGGATGTTTTTACCAGTTCATCTCAGGACTGACATGTACAGACAAACCATCCACTGTCACATTCATACCGATGGTTGATTTAGATTCTCCAGTGAAACCCTTTGTTGAATTTCTATGTCCCCTGTAGAGAACATGTAGACCAGGTATGGGCCATAACTGTGTTGTTATGGGTCATCATTCCACTTGTGGAGTTGAACAATCAGACTAGACCAGTCTATGTTGGTGAGTGGGATGTGGTGGCATCCTACAATTCTGTTTTTATAAGAAAATAGCAAACATACAAAAGACAGTCAATGAAATGGCATCACCTTGAAGATTTGAAAATATTTCACTATATGAGAAACTAGGTCTTCCTCTGTGATGAATGAAGGATCGGATCTGACTGAATGGGAAGCATTTTCATTTTCACTGAATCTATGGCTAATGTTCATGCTGACAAAACCAGCAGAGGCAAGTCTGGTGTCTTGCTGGAGTCAGATCTGGACCTCTGACAGACCTCCGTGCATGGAGCTGGGCCTCTTGAAGATGCCGCCGCACTGCGAGGCTGCTGATGCAAGGATTATATGTATGGGGTCTCACGTGCTATGCGACTTGCAGTGCGAAATCTGTCCCGTAGATGTGTGATCCAGATCTGCTGATCCTGACATAGGCCCTTTGTAGATGGTGTGGTCTGGAGGTACTGGACTAATCTGGCAATGATGGATGGATCACAGCAACCTACAGCTCTCTGGGATGCCCCACTATAATGACATTCTGCATGTGTTAGGCATGGCATAATTGAAGAACATTTGCCGATAGATAACAGCCCTCCTCCTTTTTTCAGAACTGTTTATTCCTCATGAAGGTCGTAGGAGTGTCAGAGCCTATTCCAGCTACCTGTAGATGTGTCACTCACATACATGCTTACTTTGACAACTTTTGGACAGTGGTACCTAAAGAAAACCCACACAGACATGGGGAGAACATGCAAACCCATGACAAATAACACTGGAATTGAACCCAAAACATTCTTGCTGTGATACGATAGTGCTAATCTTTAACCCTGTAAAGCCTGAACCATTAAATTATTGACTTTCTTTGAAAATGGAGCCTTTATTGGTCCTTCTGAACAACCAAAAAAATTGTTTTTCAAATATCAATTTCCAAGTATGAGTTTCAATTTTGTATCATATTTGATACATCAGGTCTCAATGCTCAAATATTATTTTTGAACAAACAAAAACATAACACAAACAAATAACAAAGTGGTAATTCCTTTTCAAAATTGGAAAGTTCTGCCTCCTCTCTCATTAATGACAGTCTTGTAGTGTCACTGGAAAGGCCTCTAGTGAATGAATTCCTCCCCCCTGGTGGATTGTCCGTGTATTGCATGTATCTAATTGTATACATCAGGTTTTTCAAGAAAAAAATATCACACTGATCATGTAGAGGGCTTCAAAACTCATGTATCAAATATGATATGTTTGGCGTTACAGGATTAATTTCTAACCCAATAATAAATCGAAACAGAGGCATGTTTTTGATTTTTAATACATTTGAACATAAAATTATTTTGTGTGAAATACATTAGGTTGAGTATTCAGACTATTGTATCTACATTTATCATTGCTCATAAATATTTGTAGTTCTGTTAATGTACATCCCAAAATGTAAGGTCATTATAAACACCACTGTGTTAGCAACTTGATATAATGGTTACAACTGCTATTTAATTTCTGTACAAATTCATTCTTACTTAGCACCAAAAGCTGCTAAAACAGACTCCCAAAGAGAAGCACTGCCTGATCCAACTGTGTAACCAACTGTGCAACAATCCATTCAGTTAATTTGTCTAAATTTAAGTTACTTAACCATTCCTGGCTGAACTGTGAGCAAGCATTACTTTTAAATGCCATTATCAAATTACTAACACTAGACAAAATCAAATGCTCTTTTAAATACTCTGTAATTAATTGAGTGCATCACAAACAAAATCTGTTTATTATACAAGTAAATATTATAGTTTTGGGGGATTTAATAAAGTCACTAACACAATAATATGACTGACGACTACATTAAAATTGTTCAAATGAGAAAAGACACATATCACAAAGTGTTAGTAAGCGGTTTGGAAAAACAAAGCTTCAAAGGACATTGTGACTTTTCTTATCAAGACCTGAGGGTGTCTGCATGGTAAAAATGTTAAACACCCCTTCAAATTAAAGCACAGTTCTTTCAGGGCAGGGAGTGTGTATGTGAGTACATTTGAGGGGATAACCTGAAAGTATTTGAAAAGGGTTTGAGACCACGCTACCCTGATTTTAATGAGTTGTGTCTAACAGAGGTCCTTCGGGTGTTCAAGCCCTGCTCCATAGCTCCCTGCTCCACCCCTCTTCTACCAAATCACCCCTATTAAAATGAAAAAAAAAAAAAGAACTTTGGCGAAGTTAAAGGGAGAATAAAGTAATTAATATGAGTTGTGCTGATAGTGAGGGTGACCTTAATGAAAATAATACAGTAGAAAGGAAGTCCACTGAAACTATCATATCCCCCCGCCCCACCCTTTATTTTAATCATTGTGTCTAGCACACCCCACTGTGGGTGTTCTGTGAAGACGTACGAAGTGCAGCAGGATAACCAGCAATCAAAGTCCATGAAGAAGAAATATTGCCGTAGCCTGGCATGAGCAGGAAGAAAGTCTGAACCAAAAAAGGAGGCATGAAGTTCATCTCAAGAGAATGAATATGCAGCTACAGATTAAGTTTTTTTCCCGGTACTAATGATAGTTCTGTTTAATTTAATGATGACTAATGCTAATTTAGGATACGGAGGATACAGATCTTCAATTATTCCAGGGGGATGTTTAATCTTCATTGAAACAGAGCGAGGCAGAATAAAAGCCCAGTACCAAAGGTTAAATGAGGATGATGGAATACAAGCTTCTTAAAGGCAATTTCACTCACACTGTTCTGGATGTTATGTCCGTCTTCATGTCCTATCAATGTAGAAAGCCACATGAATGTGATGGTTTCCCTTGTATAAATAGGTTTCCTTGATCTATTTATATTTTTTAATAGAAGACAGGAGTGTTAACACCAGACTCCCTTCACTGTTTTTAAGGAGGACACACACTCTGCCACTCACTGAAACATATTCAGATGGGACACAACAAATGAAATACTGTTTCCATTGACTATACATTACACAATACACCTAATGGATAGAAAGTATCAACTGGGATTCAACTGTCAATTGACATGAGTGAACCAAATCAGACATGAAATCCAATGGGCAGTATCTGCTGTTTATTCAGCAATACTGAAAAAAGGAGGATGGGTTTCAGAATTTGAGTGACATCCTGTATCTAGTGAGTGAAAGCTAGACATTCTACAGACAGACTTGGAGGTAAGTAAATTTGGATGATGTCAATTTTAGGAAAAGTAAAGCTATGAATCGGTACAGTGATAAAAAATTCTGCCTGTTAAAGGGAAGTTTTTCCTCGCCACTGTCACCAGTCACAAGTGTTTGCTCCTGGAGGATTCTGTTGGGTTTCTGTAAATTGGCTTAGAGTCTGGTTTTGATCAACTCTATATATAAAGTGTCATGAGATAACTTTTTTGTGATCTGGCGCTATATAAATAAAATTTGATTGATTGAGTGATTTAATTGGTTTTCCCCTGTAAGTCGCTTTGGAAAAAAGCGTCTGCCAAATGCATAAACATAAACATAAAAAATGAACTACCTCAGTGTTAGAGACATATTCTAATAGTCTCATGTCTAATGAGATAGTTTAATAGACAGTGCAATACCCACCCTACCTGCAATAATCACAACACATGCACCTTGTTTTTCTTAATCTTACCTTGTATATATCCTGTTTGTTGTATATCATTTTTATCTGTAGTATAGAGTTAATTTTTTGTATATTTCAGCAAATTTTGTAGTACTTTAGTAGTGTATGGATATTTAATTTTTTATCTTGTAACTTTCACCAATTGTTTACATTTTTCAGTATTTTGTGTGATATTGTATACAGTCCTTTTTGCACTAATTGTTTTTGCTGCTAAATAGAACAGATGGAAATTAGCTTCTCTGCTAAATCTGGTACATGCATCTTGTTCTTTGCAACTAATGCCATTCCACACTGTCCTGTAACTAAATAAATAAATACAAATACAAACAAATTTTCATTGTTCATGTGACAGTGGCAATAAAGATCTATTCTATTCTATTCTATTCTATTCTATTCTATTCTATTCTATTCTATTCTATTCTCTGTCAATTATTCCTATTCAGAATCAAACAAATTCTATTGGCTAGTCATTATGAAGCTTTGACTCCATTGCCATGAGTATTGGTGATGGTGTCACCTAAATAAAATACAACAGAGCCCTCAGAGCACATTTTTGCATGCAGACAGTCTATCCATCTATCCATCTATCATTTATAAAAAAAAAAAAAAAAAAAATCTATCAAAGTCAGCCGAGCCCTTTCATGAGTGGCTCTACTCACTGTACGACCAAATGCAGCCGTCCCCATCCAGTTAACCTACAATTAACCTCACTAAGATCTAAGAGGCAGGAAAAAGACCTGCTATTTAACTAATCCAGAGTTTGACAGGTCTGATGGTGCGGGTGATGGATGCTTGTAAGACTATGGTCTGTAATATGTAGGACCAGTAGGGTTTCAGACGGATCAAAGAAAAGCTTGACTTAAAGAATCTTAGTTGACGGTGGGGTGACTCATCTGATGATTCAACATATCGACTTTCAGGGAGCAGCCTAATAAATATGTAAATAGTAAAACTACTAATCCATTAATCATAGATTCAAACACGCTTTGTGTCTAAATCGAGTCAGAGCCACAGATTAAGGCTTCAACTCTGATGTATGACAAACAATCTGTAAAAATTGAACAACTTTGAGAGCATGACTGCTACAATTTAAGACCAGAATCTTAACAAACCACACATCACATGATTTTGTGTGCAGATTTTAAACTCTGAGCCCAATCGGATCTGATCTGTCATCACATCCAAATCCCAGTTAGAATCTTCCTGACAGTTGTTAAGTGAGTGCCCATCTTTAAACATAGCAAAACCATCCTCTGAAAACCTGGTGACTGATGGTGACTCAGATGAGATGAAGAACAATCAACCTTATCCACCCGTATAATCCTTCAGAGATCACTCCTCCCTCTCCTTGCTGCTGTAATTTAATTTTGACACAATTGGATTGGTCAAAAGCAAGAAAGAAAAAAGAAAAGAAACCCAAAGCTTGTGGAAAGCTTGATTTTGGAGGGCTCAATATGT
Source organism: Sphaeramia orbicularis (assembly GCF_902148855.1). Lineage (NCBI taxonomy): Eukaryota > Metazoa > Chordata > Actinopteri > Kurtiformes > Apogonidae > Sphaeramia > Sphaeramia orbicularis. Next base: position 23,603,639 of record NC_043967.1, read on the forward strand.
GGAATGGATGCCCTCAAGGCTACGTTAAAGCGGATTAAATGCACATATTTTAGATTTGGATAAATCTCTTGACAATAAGTGTGTCCAAAAACCCGATAACTGGGAAAGCCTAAACAGATTTATTATTAAAACTCTTGTATTTATTCCAGTTACATTCCGTATAAACAATTTCTCCTTTCGTCTATTTGTCTAAACAAATCCAATTCATCAAATAAATGACTGTGTAGATATTTATCATGTGAAAATGTCGATTTGCTGATGTTTTGGTTTATGAAAATGACTCCGAGTATTGCTTTTGGCTTAATTACTTTGCACCTTTAGAGCCGTCCCTCAGCACTTTGCAATTACAAATCCCTTTTGGTGTAATGACAAAGCATTTAGCACTGTTGGATCGATGAAACAAATAATCAACCCAATATTTGCTCATTTAAGAAAGACTAACTAAGAAGAGACTTTTTTTGTGTTGGCTTATGTAAAATGTTTACTTTGCTCTTTTTTTGACATTGCTCCTGGTGGCGTGTAATTTGCAGAGTTAAAAATACCACAGCTTTTTTTTTTTTTAAGTGGGGGGCCTGACCTACATAAGTTCTAAATATCAAGTCATACACTGACCACAGTAATCTATTACAATTTGATTATTTTAATCAATCATGCATGTATTGAGGTAAGAAAATGTCATGTTTCTATTAGTGCACTGTGTCATAAAGTACAAGTTAAGCACTACTTAAAGGTGACTAAATGTTAGAACTGTTTAACGCCATACAAAATAATCTCTACCAAATTAACCCATAAAGACCCAGTGCTACTTTTGAGTCAGTTCCCAAATGAATTTTTCTTTCTGTGTAACCTTTCTTAAGTGATTTATCACCATTTATTACAACACCAAATATATAATATATTACCCTCTGTATTTTGCTTTTTTTTTCAGACAAAATCAGGCATTTTTCTTTATTTATTTTACTGATCATACACTTTAATCATCATTGTGATATTACATTTGAGGGTTATTATGTCAAAAACAGAGAATACCTAAGAGAAAGCAACTTTTCCAGTAAAATATATTGTTAACTGAATGTCAAGAGAAGCATCTCCGACAATTGTCATTTATCAAAGTACTTGGAGTTTACTGGTGAATGAAAATTGTATAAGATGACATCGTTTCCATGGTAACTGCGGCGCATCTGAACGTCCAAATGGGTCATATCTGATGACCACGAAAAGATGACAAACTGTATTTTACACCAATTATTTACATGTATTGATGGGATTGGTGGATCGACAGGTATTAAACAGTTTTCATCGGCAGATGATTTGAGTTTTCAGTGGTTGTTTGGGTCTTTATAGGTTATATAAGAATATAAATACAAGTGAACTCCATCCATCCATCCATCCATCCATCCATCCATTATCTTCCGCTTATCCAGGGCTGGGTCGCAGGGGCAACAATCTAAGCAGGGATGCCCAGACTTCTCTCTCCCCAGACACCTCCTCCAGCTCTTCCGGGGGGACCCCGAGGCATTCCCAGGCCAGCCGAGAGACATAGTCTCTCCAACGTGTCCTGGGTCTTCCCTGAGGCCGCCTTCCGGCGGGACATACCCGGAACACCTCCCCAGGGAGGCGTCCAGAAGGCATCCGAAACAGATGCCCGAGCCACCTCAGCTGGCCCCTCTGGATGTGGAGGAGCAGCGGCTCTACTCCGAGCTCCTCCCTGGTGGCTGAGCTCCTCACCCTATCCCTAAGGGTGCGCCCAGCCACCCTGTGGAGGAAACTCATTTCGATCGCTTGTATCCGGGATCTTGTCCTTTCGGTCATGACCCAAAGCTCATGACCATAGGTGAGGGTAGGAACGTAGATTGACCGGTAAATTGAGAGCTTCGCCTCTCGGCTCAGCTCCTTCTTCACCACAACAGACCGATACAGCGACTGCATCACTGCAGACGCTGCACCGATCCGTCTGTCAATCTCACGCTCCATCCTTACCTCACTTGTGAACAAGACCCCAAGATACTTGAACTCCTCCACTTGGGGCAAAGAAGTGAACTCTTTTTTTTTTTTTTGCATTGATTAAATCTGATTTACTTCTATATACAGTTAATATTAGTAGTAGATCTATGCCTTTAGTGACTGTTATTATTTTTTACAACTATAGGCTTCTGAATAGCTGTGATAATAGAAAATTCTTTTTTTTTTTTACTTTCACTGAGTCATTTGCTGTGTCCTTAAGAAGAACCAAATAAAACTACTGTACTGAACTGCCTAGCATCATATTCCATTGTGCTGCTTTGTATTGTGTTATCATGCTATACACTATACATAAGAGCAGGATTGTATTACATTGCATTGGTTATTGCTTCATATGTATTTTGACTTTAATGGTCAGGTGATAGATTGTGGATGGATTCTAATTTCAGGATGTTTTGTTGTTTCTGCACTATTGAAATACTAAAAAAATTACATTTCCAATTAAGTTCAGTGTAATTGACATGGGAAACACATATGGGGAATCATACTATACTTCCTGCCTGGTACAAAATGGTTAGTGACAGAGGAACCTCACTATGCTGTCATTGGTAAAAAGCTAGAGGATGCTAGACAAAGGTCAAAGTCAAAACAGTCACCGTAAAATGGTATGGATGGAGGAATCAATACAATAAAGAACTGCATGTATTGACTCAGCATCACAGCACCCATGTATGAAAATATAAATCAGGTTACTTGTGTGTGTGCGCCCCTGTGTGTTTGTGTGTGTGAGTGTGTGTGTGTGTAGACGGATAACCCAGATGTCAAGCCTTACCTCTGCAGATGGGCCGCTCGTCACTCCAGCCCACGTAGCTGTCTGTCACTCGGAGACAGCTGATGCTCTTTGAGCCCTGCAGTTCATAACCCTCGTCACAGGAGAAATGCACCGTGGCTCCTCGTCTGCATTTGTGGTGCATACGGACAAAACAGGTCAGTTCCGCAAAGCTCTGCTGTAAAGGTCACTAGCACTGAATGAGAAAATGAGGCAGGAAAAAATGTTTACTGGAAACAAGAAATACATTTATTATCTGTGACACCCCCACTGTGATTTCCAAGAGCGCAGCATTGTCGGAGACGGATATTACCTATTTGTCTCTGTTAGAGCTGACCAGTGACAGAGACAATATCACCACACAGACACACGAACACACTCTGCATAAAATACCACACAAATCCTTCACATTGCCACCATTTCCCCACCGTTCGCTGCTGATTGCACCTCTAATGTTACACAATATTTGAAATTTTCTACAACTTGGCAACACTTGAAATGTAAAAGTCTTATCTAAATTATTCAATTATTCAATCGTAACATAAACGAAGTGAACTAAAAATTAAATACTAGAAATAAAAGTGTCAAACAGAAAACTGACCACTTTCACAACTTAATTACACCTTAGCAATTAAATTAGAAAACTTTCTGTTGAACGGTAAGGCTTTTATGAGAATAGTTTAACCCATCTTACATTAAGAAGTAAAAAAGAGGTGACTTTATAAGTAAAGTATTTTAGTTTTTTTTTTCTTTCTTAGAATCCACATTAATATTTATAATGGCTCTGGGCATTTGACTCATCGCATCATCACTCAGTGGAAGGTGAGAACTTAGAGCACCGATGAGCACTGGTTGTTCATGTTCAGGATTGATTTCATTTGCAAAAAAGGCTCATTGTATGGCTTTGGAAATCTGAGACTGTGCCTCTTTTCAAAACATGGTTGACAGACCTGACCTCTGTGCTTCACATGGAGAAGATCAAATACAACATGAGTAATAATCTAAAGACATTTTATAAGATTTGGCAGCATTTTTTGGACCATATGGCTCAAACCAATAAAGACCTTAGCCAGGAAAGTGGTCCATTACATGCCACTCACCTCATTGTTTTTTGCAGGAATCTGTGTGGAATCTAGTCAGTTTACTAGTGATGCAACATCATGTTCCCTATCATCTTGAGTTGTACTCCCCATTTTGTTTCACTTATTTTTTTTTTCCTTTTTCTTTCTTTCTTTAGTATTTATTCATTTCTTTTCTCCTTTGTATTCCTGTTAGCTACTTGGCTGTCTTGAAAAATAATAAAAAAAAAAATATTGAGAAAAAAAAAAAAAGATGTATTTCATTCATTTCAGTTGCTGAAAACTTGTTCATGTGGTTTTTACCTGAAGTCTGAGCCTTTCCTTTTTCCTCGATCAGGGATCCCAGGGTCTGGACACATGTTGTGGCCCTGAGCAACACCCATTTGTGACACTAAGAAAAGCAGAAGAAACATAAATTAGAGCTAGTTTAACCAAGTGTTGATTTGGAATTTATCACTGCTTGTTGAAATACTTTTCATTATTAAGGAGCAGTAAGTCAAGGAACATATGCAGCAGCATTGCTTTGAAATGGCTAAAGTAAAAAAAATAAAATAAATTAAAAAATTAAGGCATGAATAAATATAAGCAGTAAAACCACCCTAACATTTTTCAGTAGTTGCTTAACCACACCCATACTGTTCAGATCTACGATGTGCATTTAATACTGAGCTGACCAAACTGTTCTTGTGTTTACAAAAGACATTAACAGGTAAATAGACTATAATACATTTTGATTACTTTCTTCCTTGCGCAGGCCACTAAATAGTTAAATAAGAGGTTGATGGATTTAACAACAAGGTTTCAATGTTAAAAACTAAGGATGCATCAAATAATTACTTTAGTAACAAATCAATCTCTCTATTAATTAATTAATTAATTAATTAATTAATTAATTATTTAATTTTTTTATTAATGGATTAGTTATTTGGCTTTATAAAATGTCAGATCCTTCCTAAAGCCTGTTATGATATCCTTAAATGTCATATTTTATCCACATATTCAGGAGGAGAGTCTAACTGATTAAGGGATTATCAGAATAGACGGAGATTAATTTAACAGCTGATGACTATTTATTAATGAAGTGTTGAAGACTGAAGAAACACTGCAGATTTATTTGATTTGTTTGGAGTTGATGACATGATGGTTGGTGGTTTTAATACAAAAACTAGAGCAAAATCTGGACATTTGCCATAGTAGAACTATGAATTATAGACATTTGCATGGACACGAATAATCTGTGGAGCTCCAGGTAAATGAACTCAGCATGAATGATTCATGCAGCACATTTACACAGGATAAACATAGTCTCTTTTTTTTTTTTTTTTTTTTTTTTTTTTTTTATCATAGCCACTTACTGACTATATAAAGACAGAAAAATGTCTCATACTGTGGCTATCAGTTGCTGGGTTTCCATGACAGTTTTCCACAAAATTAAAGCAATATTTCTACAATTTTGACAAAGTACAATTGCTACTTGTAAGTTGTGTTTCCATTGAAGTGTGTCCAGCTTCTCATGCGTGATTCTAGTGAAGTCCGGTCTTGTGACATGTCGCAATTCTCGTAAAATACTGTATAGTTCTCGTAAGACACTCATTTAAGGAAGATGGACACACTGAGTTTGATGCTAAACCTCCATGGTGTTGGCACTGTAGTGTCGGTTGCATCTACTGCTATTGCAGTGACTTAAACAAAAGAAAGGAACATATAATCGTCCCAAGGCTAAGTCCTTATTCATGACAGCAGCCAAAGCAGAATGGATTTCTGGGAGAGAATTGTACAGGAATTCGAGTTGTGGATCTAGAATTTCCGAGTGACCTGAGCAATGTTTAATGAACTGTGTGCTGTTATTGAACCTCTCATGGCACTAGACTTTTCATGCTTCAGGAAGCAGGTCCTACAGAAAACGAGTGTCTATTGCCCTGTACAGACCAGCACCTGTTCTGAGTACAGGGTCATAGGTGAGACGTTTGGCCTGAGCAAAACCACCATGTGCAGATGTGTGAAAATGTGCAAAATGTGTCTATTACACTTTTGCGCTGTACTTCTATATCAAAATGTCTCAAAAACCACCTCATGAGAGCGTAAAAACTTGTTTGCAATCTTTGACAGTTTCCATTACCAGTCTTTTTATTGCGCAATTTACATTTTGTGCATTTCTGAGGGTAATGGAACCCCAGCTAGTCATGTCATCATCTTTCTGATATGTTGCTTTTTTGAACTTTTTCCTAAAACTTTCAATATCCTCACTAGAACAGCCTCCATAGTCACTAGGAAATACACTGAATCACAAAGAAGTTGATTTCAAAAGGAACTAATTTCATAACCAGACTTCTTTGTTTGCTGAAGTACAGTAGGTCATTTGCAGTGGATTTTTATTACAAATTACAGACATGGAAGATTTGCATAGGATTACCATCCAAGACAAGCTTGGCAACTGTTACAAAATACCAAAGGTCCATGGGTAATACTAGTCTCAGACCTCTCAACACAAGGGCATATGGGTGGAAGTCGAGTTAATACGTAGGCAAACAAGCAGAGATCCACTGTAGTGTGCAAAAGCCTTTAGAATTTGTCATTTCTTTGGTATTATAATGAGTAAACATCTTTATTTCTCAGAGGATATAAAGACCCAAACATCCACCAGTGTCCAAAGTCTTCTTCTCATCTAAACTGTTTAATACCTGTTGATCCACTAATCTTATCAATACATGTAAATAATTGGTGTAAAATGCAGTTGGTCATCTTTTCATGGTCATCAGATATGACCCATTTGGATGTTCAGAGGCTCTGTAGTGAACGTGGAAACACTGTCATCTTCTACAACATGAATTCACCAGTAAAACCCATGGAGTTTGATAAATGACAGTGGATGGAGACGCTCGGTTTCTGTTCAGCTGATTATATATTTTGTTGAAAAAGTCACTTTTTTCTTCAGTTTCTGTTTCTGAAATAATAACCCTCAACTTTAATCTGAACTTTTATTAACATCTACACAATCAATAAATCAAACCTAACAAAATACATGATTTTCACCGAAACAATGCAAAACACAGAGGATAATATTACAATAAATGGTGATAAATCACTTCAGAAAGGGTAAATTTAGAGGAAAAAAAATCATAATGGAACTGCCACAAAAGTACTGGGTCTTTATGGGTTAAGATACAAGGTATGCACAGCCTTAAACACACAAAAAAAGATTAAGAAAGATAAAGCAGATAAGTACAATTAAACACATGTTACAACTAATGGCTGCTACAGTTGCAAATTATTATGTAGTATCACTTCCATTTGGGGTCTGGGGTCAACTGTTTGGAGGTTTTCTTAAATTGTATTGTGTTTTTTGACAGTTGGGATTTCCTCTGTCCAGATGATCCCATACAGCGCTGAAAATATTCATATTTTTTCTGAACTTCGTTTGAGTTTTTAATGCTATTTTGTGTTTGTTACAGTTGTACATACAGTGTATTGATACAGAGACTGAGAAATGCATGCAAACTTGATGTGCAATACTGTATTTCAGGTCATCATAATATTCTTGAAAACAATCAGTGCTAATACTGTTAAATAAAGAGAAGACAAATGTAAAGTATGACAGGAGATTTTGATTGTTATAATGTTAATGTATTCATAAGGTGGAGGCTTTAACCCTTTCATGCATAGTGGTCACTACAGTGGACAGTTATTCTCCAGCTGTTCTCTTGTTTATTCATGGGTTTTGTTGTTTCAGTTCCATATCAGCCAACATAGTGGACTCTTATGCATCATCCCAAACACTGCAATTCATACCATTACTGTAACGTAGCTGCTCTTGAGAAACCTGATCTGCAGTAACATGTTTCAGTGTAAATTAATTGCTAATTGCTATTAGACTGTAATTAACAGTTTTCTGAAACAAAAAGTTTTGGGGTTTTTTTTTTTGCATATCCTCCTGAGAACCAGTAATGCATTTTGTCCTCTGTAGGGGACAAAAGTTTGACAGTTAAACTAAAAAAAAAAAAAAAATACTGTCCATTACAAAGGACATTCCATTAAAAAAAAAAAATCAATCAATAAAAAAAAATAAAAATAAAAAATAAAAAATAAAAAAAATAAAATGTATCTGAAGAAACTGTTGCATTATGCAGTTTCCAATCAAGACACTTTTTAATGTAGAAAAGCTAAAATTGGCAATTTCCTGGGTCTCAGGAAGATATTATCTCCATGAAATGAGTAATAACTAGTATTTGAGTATGATAAAATGTGAGAAAACATCAGATTAGCGGCATTAAAAATGTTTTTGTTTCATACTTTTCACACAGTATCCCTTTCTGATGATGAGTTTTAAATACATGTTTCTTTGCTTCAAAAATTAAATGCATTGTATTCAACTGAGTGGACATTTTTGTAACTCTGTGAAAAATAGGTTCATGAAAAAATTTCAATTGCATTGCTTTTTTCATGCCTAAAGAGAAATAAAAACACTCAAAAAAAAAAAAAAAAAAAATTGACTAAGGTTCTCCTAATTCATGCATGAAAGGGTTAAAACAAGCCATTTTAGGCTTTTTGCTTCTCCCTGCACCTTTACTGTTTTATAATGTCTTTGATCAATGTTTTGTATGTGCAAAATAAATATATTTAAAAAAAATAAAATTGTTTCTGTGTTTCTACTTCCATCACAAGTGCTTTGTAGTCACCTGCATTAACACCGTTCACATTAACTTATTAGGAGTACATATTGCCAAACTTGGTGTTTACCCCAGTGCACGTGTGGTGCTCCGTTAAATCATGTCAAAGAGCAAAACGGCAGAAGGCAAAGTGCCAGAGGGGGTCAAATAAACATGGCCAACCTGGAGAGCCCATCTGACTCTCTGAGAGGGGTCACATGTCTGCGGGGCCAAATCAATGTGACACCTGTTCGCCAATGGAGGGAATGATGTGAGGCATGACAGCGATGGATTTTCAACAAAGCAGCTTGGTGTCACTACAGGTAACCAGAGAATCAGCAGGGAAGTAAGTAGGCAGCAGAAGTAGTACTGAATAGACAGGAGAAACTGTGATGATGACTCATGCTGGAAGATGAGGCTGTGAAGTCAAATTACTCCCAACTTTACAGGTAAATACTGTGCATGTTTGTCTCCAGGTTTGGCTGAACACACACAAAACATGCATGGAGGTAAAATGTTAAAAACGCCTCACAGTTGGGTTCTCTGGAAATGGACTGGCGCTGAGGAATTTGCTCCAAAGTTAAAACGTTTTACAGTTTGCAAAAAAAAAAAGAAAAGAAAAACAATGGCTTGTCTTTCTGAAAGCTCAGAATAATGGGTCTGTCATGCCATTTTAGGGTCACACACAGTAACGTAATGTGGAAATAGAAAGGCAGAGAAAATGTACGGAGCAATAAAACTGAATAGAGAAAAGCAAATTAAGGAAAAAAGGAAGAATTTTTCAGAACAAAAAAAAAAAAAAGAAATAAAAGCACAAGATAAAGTGAATGGATAAAAATGTATTGTAAATGGCCTCGAGGAAGGATTACCATTAATGCACCTTTTTCCTGTTCAACAACTTGTTCTTAACCCATAAAGACCCAGTGCTACTTTTATGTCAGTTCCCAAATGATTTTTTGTCTTTATTCAACTTTTCCTCAGTGATGTATCACCATTTAAGATAATATTATATTCCATATTTAACTTTTTTTCAGTGAAAATCTGGTATTTTCCTATATTTAATTTACAGATCATGTAGCTGTTCATACAAGCTCTAATCAAAGTTAAAGGTTATTATATCAGAGACAAAGAAAACTGACTTTTAGTAAAGTATATCATTAACTAGAGATAAAGTGCGTCCATCCACTGTCATTTATCAAACTCCATGGGTTTTACTGGTGAATTAGCATTGTAGAACAGGGGTTTCCAAAGTGGGGGTTGCGAGATGATTTTCAGAAACCTCTTGATTTGATCCCTAGTGTGGTTACAGGTGATGAAGGGCAATATTGTTACACCTGTACTTTGAAGAAAGGATATTGAAATTGTGAGTTTCAAGGTGCATAAGATGCGCTTCAGCTGAGCAAAGTTTTCATTAATATGGCATGAACTACAGCTTAGCAGCGACAAACTAGTAAAGCATTGTTTGGCCTACAGGTTTGACTAATGGTGTTGGATTAATAAAAATAAAAATAAACATAAACATTAAAAGGGCAATTAACACTGTAAAATAGACACATTGACCTAAATAAACATTTACATAATAAACCATGCAATAAACCGTATCCCTGTTCAACCTGTAGCATGATCAACATACGCGCAACTGTAAATAATAATAATAATAATAATAATAATAATAATAATAATAATAATAATAATACTACATCGGTTTTATATAGCGCTTTTCTAATTACTCAAAGACGCTTTACAATAAACAACCAAGGGACAAACATACATCAAACTGGTGAACAGATATGAAGTTAATACTAAATGGTGATCGAAGAACAAATACAGAGACAAATACTGACAAAAAAAAAAAAAAAGTATATATAGCTTTTATGATTTGTTTTTTATTCTTTGATTTTGCATCTTTTCTGCTCTTGTGTGATTTTCTTGTGTGCTTTTTGTGCTTTAACCTGGAATTCCCCCTTGTGGGACAAATAAAGGCTTATCTTATCTCATCTTATCTTATCTCTCCCCTTGAACCCCTGCACATAAACCCAAACACAATGAGTAAAATGTCAAGTACCCACAATGCAATGCGATACAAATATGCATCAGTATCATTGCATGACTCCTGTGCGCATGTTTTTTTTGTTTTTTTTTAATGTTTCAGTCACTTCGGGGATAGTGGGGGTCACCAGTCTCTGGCACCATTACTTTGGGGGTCGCAAGTTTAAAAGTTTGGTACCCGCTGTTGTAGAAGATGACAGTGTTTCCATGTTCACTACAGAGCCTCTGAACATCCAAATGGGTCTTATTAGATGACCACAAAAAGATGACAAACTGCATTTTACACTAATTATTTACATGTATTGATAGGATTAGTAGATTCATTCATTCATTCATTCATTTATTTGTTTTAAGCAGAAGAAAAAATGAAACATTTTTTTGTGTACAAGGAACTAATATCTAAGCAAATACATTAATAAATAAAAATGATCAAGACAAAATAGCAATTGACATGTACACTAGTAATAACAAAATAAATTCAATATGTACTGCTCAGAAAGGAGTGGGAAGAAGAAAACTTATTAAATCCCACAACAAGTATTAAACATTTTAGATCAGTAGATGGTTTAGGTCACCGGTGGATGTTTGGGCATTTTTGGGTTAAACCCTATGACATCCATCCCTCTATGTCACTGTGACCAGCCTAATAAAATGGGCCATGGGATAACGAGTGGTGAAGTCAGACAGAGTGTGAGAGCGAACGAGGGCAAGAAAAAACTGTTGAGGCAAAAAAGAGCAACCAATGCAATTACCGCTGCCCATTTGCTACTGGAACTGCATTTCTAGCACAGACGGTGTGTCCTTTGAGTCTGTGCCGCTTTCAATAGTCAGCATTCACTTGTATGCTCAGGCCAAGAATAGGGAAAAAAAAAAACTTCTATGTGACTTTGAACAAGGTTTGGTACAAGAAAAAGACTGAACAAGCCTGCGATCATCTTTGAAGAAAAAAAAAAAATACACAAATCTTATGGGGAAAAAAAAGTTTGTCAGTTCTTTTAAGATTTCTTCCAAGTTTGTTCTTGTATTCAGCTGTTAACTCTTCAAATCAGCTATGGTATTTCTGTGTTTTGACATGTGATCTCTTTATGATAAACCTGCACACAGTCAATGTCTAATTGTGCAGGTTCTCACAAATGGAGGAGCTGCACAATTACAGGATAGAGGAACACAAGGTGAAAGTCAACAAACTGATCCTAATGCTATACCTAAGTTAGAGAAAACAACAACAGTAATAAGCAGGAAATGTTAGGTTTGGCAAAAGTAATGCCTCCTTTAATTACACAGGTCTACCATTTTTGGGAATGTTTCTGCTTTGGAGATGAAATCTGCTAAATCTGACATACTTTCATAAACACTGGAAAGCAAATGACAAGTGTGCTGGTTGGCTAATGTTTTCAGGATACAGATTCAAGTATATTTACAGAACAGATTTGTAAGTCTTACAATAGCTGGAGTCTGGAAAGTGAATGTATTATTTTTTTGTAACTTATATTTTATTAGTTTTAAAAGAACAACAACAAAAAGAAAACACAACAACATGAATAAGTCTGGGTAGCACAGTCTTATCAATTATTTTGCTTATATAATGTCCATTTTTTCCACTTTTTCTTCATTTGTGGTTCTTGTAGTCTCAATCTGTGTGTTAGTTTTTCCATTAGAAATATGTCCTCGATCTAATTTATCCATTGATCCTTTGATGGCATGTTCATCTTCCTCCAATTCCTTGTTATACATTTTTTTTGCAGCTATCAACATCACCTTTACCAAATATTTATCATATTCAAATATAGTGCCATCACCAAAGTTGCATAAATAAAGAATTTCAGGTTTCTTTGGAATTGCGTATCCTAATACTTGACATAGGACATTGTAGATCATTTCCCAATATTCCAAAAGTTTTAAATATTTCCAAAAAAACATAAGAATGGTCAACATCCATCTCCCCGCATTCTCTCCAACATTCCTGATGCCTCTGGAACTGTTTACTTTTAAACTTGGGTGTAATAAAAAATCTCATAAGGTTTTTCCAGGTGAATTCCCTCCATGTCCTGGATTCAATTTTGAGGAACGCATCTCACCCACTTCACCATCTTGAGGTGTTCAGGGAGAGCACCTTCAGCCATAGACTGATTCCCCCTCAGTCCAGGACTGAACGCAGTAGGAGGTCCTTCCTGCCGGCTGCCATTAGACTTTACAATATCGCTGTGTGATAAATTATTGTATGCTGTGCATACTATAGATGTTTTGTTTTATTGTATTATTTACATTTACTTTATTGTACATATTATATATATATATATATATATATATATATATATATATATATATATATATATATATATATATATATATATATATATATATAGGGTGGGGAAGCAAAATTTACAATGAACATTTAGTTGTTTTTTCTCAGCAGGCACTACGTCAATTGTTTTGAAACCAAACATATATTGATGTCATAATCATACCTAACACTATTATCCATACCTTTTCAGAAACTTTTGCCCATATGAGTAATCAGGAAAGCAAACGTCAAAGAGTGTGTGATTTGCTGAATGCACTCGTCACACCAAAGGAGATTTCAAAAATAGTTGGAGTGTCCATAAAGACTGTTTATAATGTAAAGAAGAGAATGACTATGAGCAAAACTATTAGGAGAAAGTCTGGAAGATACTATTAAAGAAGAATGGGAGAAGTTGTCACCCAAATATTTGAGGAACACTTGCGCAAGTTTCAGGAAGCGTGTGAAGGCAGTTACTGAGAAAGAAGGAGGACACATAGAATAAAAACATTTTCTATGATGTAAATTTTCTTATGGCAAATAAATTGTCATGACTTTCAATAAACTAATTGGTCATACACTGTCTTTCAACCCCTGCCTCAAAATATTGTAAATTTATGTATATATGTATGTATGTATGTATATATATATATATATATATATATATATATATATATATATATATATATATATATATATATATATATATGTGTGTGTGTGTGTGTGTGTGTGTATATATCTATATCTATATCTATCTATATCTATCTATCTATCTATATCTCTCTCTCTCTCTCTCTCTCTCTCTCTCTCTCTCTCTCTCTCTCTCTCTCTCTCTCTATATATATATATATATATATATATATATATATATATATATATATATATATATATACACACATACATATATATTTTTTATTCTGTTTTTAAACACTTCTTCGTGCCATTGTTGGTTGTATGTGGGTGTCTTTTGTGATGGGTCAGTGTGTTTTTTGCTTGTACTGTTTGTACTGCTGCTGCTGTAACAAACAATTTCCTGCAAAGGATCAATAAGGTATCTATCTGTCTGTCTGTCTGTCTGTCTGTCTGTCTCCGACAGCTAGTAGTTGTATGATGTAATTTCCACATGTTTAGCCAATCTATATCATTGATTTCTATGTCAAATTCTCTTTCCCATTTCACTTTTACATAGTAAGTTGTTTGCTTATCGAAATGTTGTTTGCTATTTTGAGGTAGCTCACAGACCTATTCTCTCATCAATTCAAAATGTAATTTCATTTAATTTTGACCCAGTACTTTGACTTCAAAACTACAGTTAACTAATAAGTTAAATTTTATGGAACCCATAAAGACCCAAACATCCACCACCAACCAAAACCATCTACTGATGTAAACCGTTTAATACCTGTTGATCCACTAATAATTAAATAATAGATAAATAATTGGTGTAAAAGGCAGTTTGTCGTCTTTTCATGGTCATCAGATATGATCCATTTGGATGTTCAGAGGCTCCGTACTTACAGTGGAAACACCGTCATCTTCTACAACATTGATTCACCAGTAAAACCCATGGAGTTGGATCAATAACAGCAGATAGAAATGGTTGGTTTATGTTCAGTTAATTATATATTTGACTGAAAAAGTCACTTTTTCTTCAGTTTTCACTGTTTTATATATATAATAACCCTCAACTTTAATCTGATCTTTAATGAATATCTACATGATCAGTGAATTAAATGCAGGAAAACACCTGATTTATACTGATAAAATACAAAATACAAAAGATAATATTATAAATAAATGGTGATAAATCACTGAAGAAACACAAGAAATGTTAGATATAGAGAAAACTTCATTTGAGAACTCACATCAAAGTAGTGCTGGGTCTTTATGGGTTAATATTGGCCCAGATTTGGGATAGTTCTTCTTATATACGGGAAGCATTTTGCTTGTAGACCAGTGTTAGCAATACTGAAATAATGTTAGAATTAGTCTGTGTACATTAGATACGCTAACACAGGGGTTGCCAAAGTGGGGTACACATACCCCCAGGGGTACTTGGAAAAAGCCCAGGGGGTACTCGAAATCTTTTTGGAAAAATACATTAACCCATAAAGATCCAGTGCTACTTTTGTGGCAGTTCCAAAATAATTTTATCTTTATATTTAACCTTTATTAAGTGATTTATCATCATTTATTATAATATTATCCTCTGTATTTTATGTTTTTTAGTGTAAATCAGGTATTTTCCCGTATTTAATTCACTGGTCATGTAGATGTTCATAAAAGCTCAGATTAAAGTTGACGGTTATTCTGTCAAAAACAGAGAAAAAGTGACTTTTCAGCAGAGATATTAATAGAGGAATGTAAGAGCAGGTGTCTCCATCCACTGCCATTGATCCAACTCCATGGGTTTTACTGGTGAATCAGTGTTGTAGAAGATGACAGTGTTTCCACGTTCACTACGGAGCTTCTGAACGTCCAAACGGGTCATATCTGATGACTGTGAAAAGATGATAAACTGCATTTCGCACTAATTATTTACATGTATTGATAGGATTAGTGGATCAACAGGTATTAAACAGTTTAGATCAGTAGATGGTTTTGGTCGCCAGTGGATGTTTGGGTCTATATGGGTTAAATAAGTCATCATGTACCGAATACAAAATAAATAATGCTGAAATATAAAACACAATAAACACATTCATATAATAGTTTTATTGTCAATTATCTTGTTTAAGCTTTGGTAACATTTTTTTATATTATTCAAAATGAGTTTGAGTAGCTAAGTAATTATTTTTTATTGATGAAAGGTTAATTTATTAATTAACGACCAATTTATTTACTTTTCTTAAGACTGAAAGAGGGTACTTTTCAGTTTATATTTTGCACACAAAATTTACTTCAATTTATTTATTTTTTTATATATGACAGTTAAATATTAGGGATGTCCGATATTGGCTTTTTTGCCAAAAACCGATATGCCGATATTGTCCAACGCTTAATTTCTGATTCCGATATCTACCGATACCGCTGCCGATATATGTGGGATATTAAACTAATTTTAGGTAACATCGCATATATCCTGTCATGGAATTAACACATCATACCTAATTTTATTGTGATGCCCCACTGGATGCATTCTCAAATGCAACAAGGCTTTCAAAATGTAAACACTGTCTGTGCAAAGAATACATACTTCAACTTAAGTTGTGGAAAAAATGCCATATTTATTTTCTCCTCCTCCCTCCATGAGTCTATTACAGTGTGGCAACTCTACTGTGCAATTTTGAAAACTGCACATTTCTTTCAGCTACAAACAATGCTTCATTTACACGTCGGTAAACGCCGTGAAATCAAGGCATTATTTTATCGGTTTTAATGATAGGCAAAAAAACCGATAATGATATTCACTGATATTACATTTTTATGCCAATATCGGGCCGATAATATTGGTGGGCAAATATTATTGGACATCCCTATTAAATATATGTTGTTTTGAAAATATAAACAGGCACCTTTGGCACAGGAACAAATTTTGCCAATTTTTTTTTTAAATAAAAAATGCTAAAGCGAGAGTTGAAGGTACTTGGCTAAAAAAGTGTTTTTCAGGGGGGGTACTCCACTGTCTGAGAAGAACAAGTATGATAGTAAAATAACTTCATGAAACACTTGGATTGCAATATTTTTCCAACTGCAAATCTACGATACAGTTGTCTATCAAGAAAAACAGATCTAATGCAATTAACATGCGATTTAAATGTTAGTCAGAAGGCCAATAAGCTGTCAATCACACATGTCAATCAAAGCCCAAAGACCTAAACTTTACTCTTTAGATATCTTAATGATAGAGCAATACTTTATGACCTGCATATTTATATCAAAGTTTAAAGACACTGTTACCCATAAAGTTGGAATAAAATATTTTTAACTTTTCTCATGAAATGATTTTGACAATGTGATTTATTCTTGACAGACAAAGCGTAAGTGGGACTCGGTTATGTAATCACTGTACCTGATCAGAGGTGATTACTGATGTGTATAAATAGGAATAAAAAGAAGAAAGTGTCTGGAAAGAAAATGATTCCAACTTTAGGGACAACAGTGCATAATTGCTTTAGTATTTCTATAGCGCTATCACTATTGTTTTGGACTGAAATGGAGCCAGGACCTTTCATTGGCAGCAGCTGCCCTTTGGTCATAGCTCCGTATTGTGGCTCCCTGGTCTCCTTCCGCTCTGCTCATGATTCACTCTCATTGCTCTCTTTTTATTTTACAGCTGGAGCATGAAGCTGGTTTCAGTAGAAAACCTGACAAAGCAGCAGCAGGAGTATATCACAGCAAACCCCCAACTGAAGAGAAACTGAAAGCTGCACTTACACTCACTGAGAAGACAGAATATGACTGTTAACAAAGACTCACATTCCTCAGTATGAATACATTAAGGGAGACTCTGCTATTAAGTTTAATGCATGAACTTAAAGAAAAAAAGGAAGGGTTAGTATCTGAGTCTTGAAGTAAATGGTGCATGGAGGTGAGGAAGTCTAAATACTAAAATAAAATACTTCAGTGGTATAATCAGAAGTGCAGATCATCCTGATAAATAATAAATGATAATCTAGTTTATGCCTTTTTTTTTTCTCCTTGGGTTCTGTTTGTTTATTATGTCCGGTGTCAACCTCTGTATCATGAATACATTACTTGAAATTATAAATGTTATATTTGTTAAATGAAAAGCTGTATAAATGTTGAAAAGTTCTATAAATAAAATAAGAAAAAAATAATAATAATAATAATTTACCACACTTCGAAAAAAATAGGTCATGAAACAGATTCCCTCCCTTTGTCGGTAAGGGACCTTCAAATAACTTAACCTATAAAGGCCCAGTGCTACTTTTGTGGCAGCTCCCAAATGCATTTTTCTCTCTATTTAACCTTTCTTAAAGGGGTCATATTTTGTTAAACCCACTTTTATTAGTCGTTGGTACATTTATTTGTCTATTTGGACCCTAATAGTTCATAAAGTTTGAATTTGAACCCTCCAGGTGCTGCAAAGTTATCTTTATATTCATTTTTGGCAAAAATCAAGTGGATTTCTACAACCTGTTTCAATTCCTGCTGAATTTGTTACATCTATAACTAGTTACATCACAACATTTGCACATATAAGGTCAAGACTTCCGACGAACATTTCTCAGAGTACGACATAATTGTTTATCAGCAGCAGTGGTTGTAATCCTCCATACTGAAAATATGTCCAAACTTCGAGCCAAATGGGACAGAGGTGCTGCCCTGTCCTGTCCAACAGCCTGGAGGGATTTGGCTCATGTGCATTTAAAGGGCCAGTGCGCAAAACAACCTTTCTGAGGTCATTACTCAGAAATTAGGTTGAAGATGGACCTGTGGAGTTTAATTATACCCAAGCATAGCATTTATAGTTTATGTAGACCACAGGGAAATGTTTTAAAATGCATAATTCCATTTTAAAATATTTGAAAAAAATTTCAAAATATCACTCCTTTAAGTGATCACCATCACTATTACTATCTATTATTATATTCTTCTCTTAATTTAGCTTTTTTTCAGTGTAAATCATGTATTTTCCTATATCTAATTAACTGATCATGTAGATATTCATAAAAAATCAGATTAAAATTGAGGGTTATTATATCAAAAATAGAGAAAACTGAAGAAAAAGTGACTTTTTTCAGTAGAGATATCAATAACAGAACATAAAAACAAGTGTGTCCATCCACTGCCATTAATCAAACTCCATGGGTTTTCCTGGTGAATCAGTGTTGTAGAAGATAGGCGTCAAACATACGGCCTGTGGGCAAAAAACCAGCCCGCCAAAAGGTCCATGGGATCAATATGAGAAATGCAAAAACTACACTGAAGATTTTAACAATAATTTTAGCTCAGGTTCCACATTCAGCCAAGTATGATCTCAAGTGAATCCAACCAGTAAAATACAAAAGGTACATAATGACAATATTTGCATTTATAAACTATTCTCTTACAAAACAGTGAATTAGCTGAACAAATATGAACAACCTAAAATGTCTTAAGTAAGAGTAATTTTAACAATATTCTGCCTGTTCCTAAATGTTTTGTGTCTTCGTAGATCCATTGCGATCTATAAGTTGTAATGCACATGTGAAAATGAGAAGCTGAGGCATAATTTTGTGAAAACTGCACTTATTTTTCTTAATAAATTTCAGTAACTCACATTTTTTAAAGGATAGTTTATAAATGTATGTGTTTCCGTGATGTAATTTTACTTTTTTCACTCGAAAACATAGAGAAAAGTTTGGAATTGACATTATTTATACGTTATTATGTTATTATTTTACTAGTTCGGCCCACTTCAGATCATATTGGTCTATATGCAGAAAAGATCACGGTGTTTCCATGTTCACTTTGAAGCTTCTGAACATCCAAATGGGTCATATCTGATGACCATGAACACTACATTTTACACCAATTATTTACATGTATTGATAGGATTATTGGGTCAACAGGTATTAAACATTTAGATCAGTGGATGCTTTTGGTGGATGTTTGGGTCTTCGCTGCACCAATGCCCATAAAACAGTCCCAGTAATTAAAATTTGTTACTTACACACTGATATTTTGTGGTGATTGTCTTTGCTGGGCAGCATCTTCACACCCCTGGACTTTAGCTCAGTCATTTTCTTCACTGGTGAGGAAATGAAGCAAAAGGACATTAGAAGACGAAGAAGAAAAGAACGCATTAAGTACACCCACACATTTCAGCAAGTAACCGAACGTCTGCAGCAGATACAACATATCATATTTACTGTTCCATACACCACTGCTCACTCCCACTCCGGGTCGTGCACCCAGCAGAGTTTAGGCAAAGCAGCTTCTGAACAATGAATAAAACATGGATAGATTTAATGTGAGTCCATAAAAGTAATGAAGACACTTTACCGAGGCACTTCTATATAAAAGAGGGGAGCTCAACCATTTGGACTTTCTATAATTTTTCAGGATACAGGTGATGGAGAACAATAATCCTGCATTAAAATAAATAAATAAATAAAATGCTCATTTCTCCTCGGTAAAAAATGAGATGAGTTTGATAAATATTGCAGAGAAAATAAGGAATTAGTAATCACTGCTAAGTAAGTGGCTCATATAAATGCATATTTATTCATCAGTTTCAAAAACACCATCAGCGTTATCTTTGCTCCTTTTCACACTCATTCTATTTAATTACTTTGACTCTTCCTGACAATGGAACTTTACTTGTTTTGCACAAATGTGTTTTCATCCGTTGCTCAGTTCCAGCTGCATTTCAATTGAAATGTGAATATGATCCATGTGTCAAAAACTCATTTTGTTATGGGTGTGAAAGGAAAATCACAATAAAGAGGCTCTTCTTTTTCCTTTAGATTATTACCCAAATTGTAAAATATAATCATGTTTCTGGTCGCTTTCAGGTGCTGATTGTAAGGGATGAGGTTGTTTTCAATGCCACATAAAATGAAGTACACTTAAGACGGGAAGAAGATAATCAGAACCAATGAAGATACTCAATCCCTACTGACTTTATCATTCTGGCAAACAACTGCTGTGGAATCATGGAATTTAAGAATAGCTGGTGGGGGTGTGGGGGATGGAGAAATGGAGTTGGTGTTTAATCTAATTAAAGTATTAGACTCCCATTTCTCTCTGATCTTCTAAACATATTTATCTAACATTGAACCTGTAATCCCATAGACTGGATGCATTTTCTCTTCCACATTCTTCTAACCATCTGTTTTCTCTCTGAAATTTCCACTGGCAGTTTGGAGGTGAGATCCTTAAAGATCACCTTTGTTATGTGAAGAACTAATCCTTTTTCCCAGCTCATCCCTGCTCAAAACTGACCCCTGAACCTCTAAGCGTAATGACACACGAAATGGAAAAGGGGGGAAAGAGTATTTTCTGTGTGAGTGTGTGTGTGTGTGTGTGTGTGTGTGTGTGTGTGTGTGTGTACGCTTAGGTGCTTAAATGCATGTATGAGTATAACCCACTCTCATGATGAACCAACAAAGTTTTAATTACTACAATGCATTTTTATACTCATATTTTAGCGTGTGGGTGATGAAAAAGAAAAGCTCAGAAACTCCATAACGCTAAAAGCCGACGTATTCTCATTCAATCAACAAGTGGAAATTGCTTACTGAGATTAGCCTTGACCAGAGGTCATTTGTCCAAGGGCCAGAATCTTTCCAGGGCCAGAATTTCATTTCCCATGCTTTTATCCCTAAATACCCTCTATCCAGAGGGCTGGTAGATGAAAATATATCTTTCACCGGCCACATATGTATGTATTGAATTCATACTATCGTTATGAAGCCTATTTAATGCTTTAAAGGGGTCATATTTTGCTAAACCCACTTTTATTAGTCTGTGGCGCATTTATTTGTGTATTTGGACCCAAACAGTTCATAAAGTTTGAATTTGAACCCTCCAGGTGCTGCAAAGCTATCTTTATATCCATTTTTGGCAAAAATCAAGTTGATTTCTAAAACCTGTTTCAATTCCTGCTGAATTTGTTACATCTATAACTAGTTACATCACGACATTTGCATATATAAGGTCAAGACTTCTGACAAACATTTCTCCGAGTACACCGTAATTGTTTGTCAGCAGCAGCGGTTGTAGTCCATACTGAAAGTATGTCCAAACTTCAAGCCGATTACCTAAAATGTTCAGTTCACTCCAAAAATCAAAATCTTACCAAGTGTACTTTTCTTATTTCTAGTGAAAATATCTCATCACACTTGAAATAAGACATAATCACCTAAAGAGTAACTTTTCAATCAGCTATAAGACCTTATTTTTAGAAAATAGATCTTGAAAATCTTATTTCAGATGTTTTTGCTTGAATTAAGCAAAAAAATCTTGAATTAAGCAAAAAAAAAAAAAAAAAATCTGCCAATGGAACAAGTGAACATTTTCTTGGTAAGATTTCTTGAAATAAGATTTTCAAGATCAATTGTCTAAAAATAAGTTCTTATACCTCAGTGAAAAGTTACTCTTTAGGTGATTATGTCTTATTTTAAGTGTGATGAGATATTTTGACTAGAAATGAGAAAAATACACTGGGGAAGATTTTGATTTTTGCAGTGTTGTTGGTTGTATTAACGAACACAAGTGGTTGAACGGGACAGAGCAGCACAGTCAACAACCTGGAGGGGATGGGGGTCATGTGCATTTAAAGGGCCAGCGCTCAAAATGACCTTTCTGGTGTCATTACTCAGAAATAGGGTTGAAGATGGACCTGTGGAGTTGAATTAATGAAGAATTCAGACCCAAGCATAGCATTTACAGTTTATGTAGACCACAGGGAAATGTTTTAAAATGCATAATTCCATTTAAAAAAGCTAAATATCACTCCTTTGGGAAAAATAAATAAGAAAATTAAAGAACGAATTGAACAAATTTCCCATTTTTGGTTTCAGTCTATCTTTAAGGCCATTCAAGTATAGATTCCAGGGTTTATATTGTGCACCTGAATGCACCATGAAGCCCGTGTCCATGTGTCTGTCTGTGGGCATGTTGTGCAGCGTCTGTTGGTCTTTGCAGTCCTATAGGTTTCATGGCTCGGAGTATGAAACCTGGGTCTTGTTCCTGCCCAAATGCTGCTCTCATTTAATATGTTCCTGTTGTACATAACATGCATAAACCCTCCATATTGATTGTTTATCCAAATGTATACATACACAACACCTATTACATTGTATTGTCTTGAAATAGTGGTTCTTCCTGAGCTTTCTATTTCCATTAAGCCTTTTCCCTGAGGGGATTGCTCACTTAAATTGAGGGTCTAAACAGTATATTGTACAGATTGTAAAGCCCCTAGAGAAGAGTCTGTGATTTGGGATATTGGGGCGGATAAATAAAACTGAATTGAATACAGGGATGAAGCAGCATATGGTTTCACAAGGGGGAGCAATGGTTAAAAATCTGGAATTTTAGATACATAACAGCTTGTTGATAAGAACTTTAAAGTGGACTGATTCTATTATGTAATGTCCTGATTTGTTAAGCTTATAAAGCTTGTAGTGGAATGTGTTGGATATATACCAACAACAAGCTGACAGATGGGCTTCTAGCCTTTATAACCCACTGATCAAACACATATCATTTCTAAAATCCCTTCCATCTCTTTTTTTTGTTTTGTTTTGTTTGTTTTTTTTAGAATTGATTCAATATAGGAGGAAAAACAATCCTTAAATATTACAACACATTTTATTCTCTTTACATTTCCTGAATTTATTGTTATTTTGTGGACCAGATGGGAAGCTAAATCCTGATTTGACTGACAATTGATCACCGGCGTAGACATCCAAACATATAGTCATGAATTGTAGTTGCTGTGATTAGTATGAACAATTAACATAACTTTAACTTTTAAAATACACTAAAGCATTTTGCTTACCTTGGTACTGGGCACTGAAACCTCTCAACTTGTGGTTGCCATCAGAGGTGAAGTGCAGTCGCAGCCAGTTCTTGCTGCTAATGATAGGCGAAGGAAGATTGGGGCCAGTAAACCTGCAGACACAGACAGAGCACCTCACTTTACTATCACATTAAGCAAAAAACTACAAGGCTACAGAACAGAAGCAGAATGATAATAAGTTTTAGATTCTATGAAGGCCAAATCAAAGCCTAGCCTCTCGTACAGCTCAACATACAAATGTTAGGGCTACTGTGTGGATATATTTGGGTAAAAAGAAAGGCACCCAAATACATGTGACCCCTGTTATAGACCCCCAAACTGCACTCCAAAACAGTGACTCTAAATGAAGCAACTACAGGGAGCATACACCCTTCCTTAAGCAACCACATTGCAAAAATCTAAATTTTCCCAAGTGTATTTTTTTCATTTCTAGTCAAAACATCTCATTACACTTAAAATAAGACATAATCACCTAAAGAGTAACTTCTAAGTGAGATATAAGAACTTATTTTTTAGACAATAGATCTTGAAAAGCTTATTTGAAGAAATCTTACCAAGATAATTTTCACTTGTTCCACTGGCAGATTTTTATTTTTTTTGTACTTAATTCAAGATTTTTTTGTGTGGCTTAATTCAAGCAAAAAAAAAAATCTGCCAGTGGAACAAGTGAAATTATCTTCGTAAGATTTCTTCAAGTAAGATTTTCAAGATCTATTGTCTAAAAATAAGTTCTTATATCTCACTGAAAAGTAACTCTTTAGGTGATTATGTCTTATTTTAAGTGTGATGAGATATTTTGACTAGAAATGAGAAAAATACACTTGGGAAGATTTTGAATTTTGCAGTACAATGGCATTTTAGTCAGAAACCTGTCTAATGGTTCCCCGTATCATTCAACTAGCATGATTCCAATAACATTAAATGTTCAAAGTCAGTACATAAAATGAAGAAGAGATATTATTTAGAAAAGAAAAGAAAGCAAGACAGTGGTATGTGAAGCATAAAATGGCACTTAAGTTTAAGCATATACAATCTAATGCTGTCATTTAATCATGAGTATCTGAGATTCTTTATTAGATTCAAATACTTTATTTGCCATTTAAACGTTCCCATCATAGATGTAATGTAAAAACAAAATGATGATGCATTGGTCTCTAAAAAACACACAGATAAAGCACTTGTAGACAGTACAAACATATATAAAAATCCATCATAAACAATGCACAAAATAAAATCTGTGATAAAAATGAATAAACTGTACTAATCCGATGTTAAAAAGTATTGCGCTGAGTATAAAGTGTAGTATCAAGTACTGAATATGAATGTCATGTTTATCAGTGTTTTTATCATGAGCTCATGCAGCAGTGGCCAACATGGGCACCGTCATCTTTTCCTACAGCTTATGGTAGAATTTACCAAGTGATTTATATCATATTTGTTTTCTATATATTTGTATCCTCCTGAAACCCAGGGAAGTAAAGGTTTTGGGTTTTTGCATTAAATAATTGCCTTGATTGGAAACGGCATGTTGCAATGTTTTTTTCAGACACATTTTATTTATTTATTTATTTATTTATTTATTTTTATGGAATGTAATTTGCAGTAAACAACATTTTCATTTTTTCTTTTCTTTCTTTCTTTCTTTCTTTTTTTTTTTTTTTTTTTTTTAAAGTAAAGCTGTGAAACTCATGCCCCTTACAAATGACAAAAATGCATTGCTGGGTCTCAGGAGGATATAATATCAACTTGAGGCATCCTATTAATGTGATTGCAGCTTCTTTATCATTAGAGCAGGATTTTCTGTGTACCTGTGAGAACATGTGAAAAAAAGTGAAGATGTTATCATCAGTGTCACATTATTTATAATGTAAGGGTGCTGAACATGTTGGATGGTCCCTGTAGAAACTTTTTTCCTAGTGTTCCAACAGTGTCTAGTCTCACCACTGGGTGTATTATATTAGTATGATTTCCTGTAATGACTGCACACTTCACTTGCTCCTGTCACGATCTTACCGAAAGGCTCTCTAACAACATAAAACTATTTTCTTATCATCTTTTATTCACTCTTATCATCTGCCATTGTACAAAAGCAGCCCTGCTTGTGCTTCTGTTTTGTGCCATAAAGTAATTATGTAATCCATCACATTTCCAATAAAGTCAAGCCCAATGGCTTACTATATATCGTAGAGGCTGGCAGAACCTGCCACTCTTCTGGGTGATTGTCTTGTTTATTTATGGTAATTATACTAATGTTTCAAAATTAATGTGGTCATGACATTAAGATGTGGAAATGGAACACCTTTAAGATCTATTAAAGGGGGGTTTAATGTTCAAGGGAAGTTGTGTTAACGACTCTTAACCAAAGTGTACTTCAGTGAAAAATGGGACCAGGAAAGAGCGGCAGTGGCATTTGCAGGACATCCTTTTACTGCTTTGAAAACGCAGGAGAGAATTATACTTCACAAACACATAAAGTGTCTTCTGATATGTATGCTAATGAGGGCTGTTGCTTACCAGGCACTTCTGTGGTTGTTTAAGTCAAAGTCATGTGGGGACACTTTGTATTTAATCTCAAGACACGGTAACACAAATGCATATACACAGACACAGTATGTGCACCTACAGTGTATTCTCCCCAACAACTGAGGGCATAAATTCTAATTCTCCATGTGCAAATGACATTTCCCCAACTGTGTCCATCTCATCTATAAACCTTAAACACCTGCATTTTTCTACGGCGAAGATATACTCCGAGGTACCCTTCCACCCCGTTCTCATTAATACTGCAGGAAAAGAGGCAGTGGAAAAAGTAAACAGAAAGCAAAGAGATTTTCTTTTTTTCAAAACTAAATAAATAAAACTGAGAAGAAAAAAGCCTGCAAAAAAAAGAGGTGGAAGACTTATTTTGCAAGCTAATAACTGCTGTGCTCTGAATACAAAAAACATTTTTGTGTTCTCCTGCCTCAGGACATAAAAAAAAACGGCTTTAAAAAAAATACAGCTTCTACCAAAAAGCCAGGTATGTGCACTAAAGAGAGATTTAGTCTAGTAAGAGTGTCTGGTGGCGACCCCGCGGAGCTCTCTAAGGATCAATTAAAAACCGAAGGCGCAGTCTCTAGTTAATTTAATGAAAACGGAGCCCTGTTTCTATATAAAGTAAGCTTTATCAGTAAGACAGAACACAAATTCGCCTTGTGTGAGGACAAACAGCACATCAAATATCCCACGCTGAGTGAGAAAACAGAGCTATGATGGAAAGGGATTCTACAGCATTTCTATCGGCATCTACTGCGTCAACCGTGTCTTTACGTAGAAGTCAATGACACCAGTGAACTCAGAGCTGAAGTCAAGAGCAGTGACAGGAGAATTAACCGGGCGTACATGTCTTTGACACACCCAGCAAAGGAAAACACGCAAACTCTGGAACATCCTTATATAGGGCACCAATGCTAAGCCACCATGCCACCCAATATATATGCAAATGTTATATGCTTAGTCTAGTTTATCCTTTTTTTCCCTCTCTCTCTCAAATATTTTTTCTTGCATTTGACACCAAACTTAGACAACCCTACAGCCCGATGAGCATACAGTACATCTTACTTTTGATGCTACTTTTAATCTTTTTCTGAAACCCTGGAGGTGACAAATCACCATAAAGGACTGGATTCTAATGGTACGCCACTACACTACAACACAATGGAATTACACTCAGTTTGTATTGAAGGGGTAATACTTTGCTAAATCCACTTTTATTAGTCTGAGGTACATTTATTTGTGTATTTGGACCCTAACAGTTCACAAAGTTTGAATTTGAACCCTCCAGGTGCTGCAAAGCTATCTTTATATTCAATTTGGCAGAAATTGAGTGGATTTCTACAACCTGTTTTAATTACTTAATTTGTTACATCTATAACTAGTTATGTCACGACATTTGCCCATATAAGGTCAAGACTTCCAACGAACATTTCTCCAAGTACGAAATAATTGTTTATCAGCAGCAGCAGATGTAGTCCATACAGAAAATATGTCCAAACTTCAAGCTGATTACCTAAAATATTCAGTTGTTGATTGTATTAACGAACACAAGTGGCTGAACGGGACAGAGCAGCTGAGTCAACAACCTGGAGGGGGTGGGGCATGAAGTGGCTCATCTGCATTTAAAGGGCCAGCGCTCAAAATGACCTTTCTAGTGTCATCACTCAGAAATAGGCTTGAAGACGGACCTGTGGAGTTGAATTAATGAAGAATTCAGACCCAATCATAGCATTTACAGTTTATGTCGACCACAGGGGAATGTTTTAAAATGCATAATTCTATTTTTAAAAAAATGGAAACATCACTCCTTCAAGTGATTTATCACTATTTATTATTATATTATTCTCTTAATTTTGCTTTTTTTCCAGTGTAAATCATGTATTTTCCTATAGCTAATTTACTGATCATGTAGAAGTTTATAAAAACTCAGATTAAAATTGAGGGTTATTATATCAGAAACAGAAAAAACTGAAGAAAAAGTGACTATTTTCAGCAGAAAAAAGCAAAATATCACTCCTTTAAGTGATTTTTCTCTATTTATTATTATATTATTCTCTTAATTTAGCTTTTTTTTCCAGCGTAAATCATGCATTTTCCTACATCTACTTTACTCTTAATATAGATGTTCATAAAAACTTAGATTAAATTTGAGGGTTATTATACCAGAAACAGAGAAAACTGAAGAAAAAGTGACTTTTTTCAGCAGAAAAAAAAGCAAAATATCATTCCTTTAAGTGATTTATCACTATTTATTATTATATTATTCTCTTAATTTAGCTTTTTTTTTCAGTGTAAGTCTTGTATTTTCTTACATCTAATTAACTGATCATGCAGATGTTCATAAAATGTCAGATTAAAATTGAGGGTTATTATACCAGAAACAGAGAAAACTGAAGAAAAAGTGACTTTTTTCAGCAGGAAAAAAGCAAAATATCACTCCTTTAAATGATTTTTCACTATTCATTATATTATTCTCTTAATTTAGCTTTTTTCAGTGTAAATTATGTATTTTCCTACATCTAATTTACTCTTCATATAGACGTTCATAAAAACTCAGATTAAATTTGAGGGTTATTATACCAGAAACAGAGAAAACTGAAGAAAAAGTGACTTTTTTCAGCAGAAAAATAAAGCAAATATCACTCCTTTAAGACACCAAAAATGCCCAAAACCTAGATAACTGTCTTGGAAGTGTGAACTCAGATAGGAGCCTGTTCTACTGAATGAGTGCTGGTTTGTGTGCCAGTGTTCAGGATTCTTAGAACCTTGATGTCATCTGAAAAGACAGCCCATGTTCCCACCAGTTTTCAGCAGAGCATTTATTATCAAGGATGAATCATCAACAGATGGTGTTGCACAATACACAAAGGATCATGATATGATGACATATGACCCAATGCTTCAGTAGTCTCTGAAATCCAATTTAGATCCAACTAGTTTAGTATACAGCTCTCTCATGCTACTGTCTAATATTTTCTGAAAATGAGGAGGATGACCACATTTTCACCAAGGGGTTGTTGGTTCCAGCTGAAAAGCAACTGATTTATTTTGGGTTAAAATGCTTACAATTGTTCTAAATTATGTGTTGGTGAAATACATTGAAGAATACTGTTAATTCATAGTCTGTCATTGGAGAAGCGCATCTAGAACAAGCAACAGCAGAATCCCAGCAGACCTAAAGTACAACCCTGGGTCTTATCACTGGAGGAGAAAATGAACACCTGCAGGCAGAGATTCCTCAGAAAAAGTGTTATTTTCTGTTCTTACATTGGGACAAATAAAACATCCTTTTTATATAAAGGGCAATTTGAGCTATAATCAATTTTTCTGATAAGCTGTGACAGTGGTGTAAGATAAGGAACTGATGGAGGTGCTATCAAACATGAGGTGATAACTGTAATAAATATGGGATGAGCGATGAAGACACAGCCATAAATATAATTCTGACCTTTGCTCACCTTTACCCACTTCACTGGCTGCCCCCTTTTTTTTTTCTTTGTCCCGTCATATATTAAACTTTTAGGGTGAAAACGACCATGGGGAGCGACAGAAAAAAAGTCCTAAGCAAGCCGATGGAGGTCTCCTGAAGGGTGTTACAGCTCCCACAGTTGCTTTTCACCTCACCCTATCCTCCCACCTCCCCCCTTTTCTTTCTCTCTCTCTCTCTCTGTCTGGCTGACCATATTAGATTTTATGCGGAATTGTCTTGAGAGTGCAGTGCTAAATCAGTTTCCATTTCCCGGCCCCAAAGCTCCTCAGTCTGAGTCAGACTTTTGATGATTGTCCAAGAAATGTATTTTGGGCAAGGCAAGGTGATAGCCGGTGGGGGTATGTGGCGTGCTTGATTGAGGGGACTGAACAGCAAACCAGGCTTACAGCTTTCTATAAAGGAAAAAAAAAAAAAAAAAAATACATGCAGCATTTTTTACTTGCATTCACATTTGGGATGTACATTCACAAACATTGCCTGTATTTAACTTTTGTTATTAAATGGTTAGAGGAAAAAAGAAATGGCCTATTTCCCTACTATATAAAATCAGACTTGCACATTCCCTGTAGGAGAGTTTTTTCATTGTCACATTTTGATTGAGGGAGTCAAGAATGTGCAAGACCAGTCAAATCCATTTACGTAACACTCGAACAGTTGTACATCCCAAACTGATGTGATGTGTCATTAAATTGTTAATGCCTTGCGGGATTTTGGACAAAGGTCGTCATCATC
Source organism: Sphaeramia orbicularis (assembly GCF_902148855.1). NCBI lineage: Eukaryota > Metazoa > Chordata > Actinopteri > Kurtiformes > Apogonidae > Sphaeramia > Sphaeramia orbicularis. The sequence continues at coordinate 23,633,716 of NC_043967.1, forward strand.
AGGAAATTCAGCAACCTTTCCACAGGCGGACTCAGTTTTTTTTTTTTTTTTTCCTGCTCTAAATTCAGCGTTTTATGTCTTCCATTTTCTGTTGAAGGGGCAAGGTGTCAAACAACTTCACGCATAATCAGTGATGGGCGGAGTTTAGGTGTCAGAGGCCACTAGCTCCACATCAGGATCAAATGCTTTAAAATCACAGTTCAGGGCATGAATACATTGTGATATCACCTTTGATGGCTATACATGCATTTATGTGTGGGTGATTGCATGTGCGCAGCAGGAGCGAATGGGAGAGAGAGAGAGAGAGAGAGAGAGAGAGAGAGAGAGAGAGAGAGTGTTGTGGTGAAGATCGTCCCTGTTAATTGCAGCTACTTAGGCAGATCAATCAGAGCTCTGCTCAGTATGCAGGTCCTAAAGCTTACAGTGGACCAGGGGTCACAGTGACTTTAAAGCCAAAACTTTCAGCATTTTAATGAGGCTGTGTGAGTTATAGCACACAGGAGCCTAACCAAATGTACAAGCAGACGTGCAGATGAATTCCACCTTAACGTTCACAAACACGGAGGTAATAAATTTCCTTTCCATCTCATCGTCACGCTGCAGACCTCCTGATATAACAAACACCTACAACACCGACGTCTAACTGTATAATTTCATTGATCTTGTTTTGAGACTAAAATGATATGCAAGAGCAGGTTGTTGAAGATGATTAAGATTAGTTTATTAATATTTAGCCAGATTAGATGCAGCTTGATATGTGTGACAATATCCATCTAAAACTAGAAAAGGATAATATTTTATACAAGAGAAAGAACAGCCTAAAGTCCAATGAAAGGTGTTCTGTTTGTTTATACTGGTGGTTATCAGATCGTAAAAGCATGTTATTCCATTTTACATAACAGCACTGCATTACTTGCATTATAACCATTATAGGGTATCATCTCTAAGACAGAAATCATTACTACTGTGAAAAGCAACACGTAATCTAAAGTGACGGAAAAAATTATTAGGTCATCAAAAGTTATCAAAAACAATGGTTATGCAATCAAGTACTAACTCCTGTGTGTATCATGTGACTAAAACAGACAGAAAAGAAAACATGCAATGCCTTAAAGCACTGTTTTTGGATGTACAATGCCATAGATATTGATGTAAGAACTGAAGTGATTTTGGTTATTATCAAGAAAACATGGAAAATGGCTAGATATCAGCTCTGAAATTAAACTACTATGAGCTATTTTTGTTGTTATCATTATATTTGTCCAAACAAATGTACCTTTAGTTGTACCAGACATTAAAATGTACAAGAAATTAACACAGATTGGTTTGAGTTTTTTTTTTTTTTTGTACTTGTGTATATTTCTTATTTTGTCTTTTGGTGTTCTGTTTGCCCATTTGATATATGTGTGTGTTATTGTGGATGTATATGTGGGAATGGTATGAGAATTAGGGGGGGGGGGGCAAGTTCACAAATTTTGTAAGAAATGCCTTAATGATATCAATGCTGTTGTGGGAAAAAAAATGAAGAAATTGAAGAAAAGAAGGGGTGGTCTAATAATTTTTTTCCACAACTGTATTTGTTTTGGTCCTTGAAAACTACTTTTTTTTTTTTAATCCCTTTCTCATCACCATGGAACAAATGCTGTTCCAGTTCACATGCATTTCATCAACAAACAAACTGGTTCAGAAACCGCAATGTATAGGTTTCTTGCCTGAACAAAAAAACAAAGATGTTTTCCCTTGACCTGAAGTGTGAACTGTTGTGATAGTGTTGAAGAAAAATTGGAGAAGGCCCTAACAATGGAGAAAGCTGAGGAACTTTGCCATAGATTACCAATGAAACCCTGTGTTTGGTGGTAATTTAATCATATACTGAGTTTAAGAAAAAAAAACTAGAAGGCAGCACAAAGAGCAAGCTGTATGTCAATACAGTCAAAGATGGTTTTATCTGAACATAAAAACTCCTAATTAAAGTAAGTGTAAAACTTGAGGAGAATTATTGAGACTAAAAGAAGAGAAATAGAAAATGTGGAGCCATTAGTGTATTATCCACTATATGTTAGAAAATACCCTTCATTACAGTAGTTCCACTTAAAAATGACATGGCAGTATGAAATTATTCCACTTAATGCTCCACACAATGCTTAAAATACTCAGAACCTCAAGCATTTTTCTCACTTTTCTACAGCCTAGATATTATTTCTTATGTTATCCTACATCCTAGCAAGTGTAATTATCGGACTGCACTGACACATAAACTGTATCTTCTCAAATCAAGAATTTATTACTTATAGTTCAGCAGTTAATTTTTTGCAGTACACACACAATCCACATCCTTCTGAGGTAAAATCCAATCAGTGTGGATCACCCTTAAGTCCAGAATGGCAATATTGAAGTGCTGGCAGTTGAGCTGCAGCCATGACCTTCAGATGTAACTCAGACCAGATATACTCAGGGGGTTTGAATGGACCAGGAGAGCCCCCACTCCAAACAGTTCAGTCATTTCTTCAAACAACAGCCATCGAAGCAGTAAAAACCATCACTCTTACACTATGAGTTAAGGCCAGAGGGTTAGAACAGGAGCCTGTAGGGTGGTTTTATCTCCTGGGTGGGCTTTTGTACACTGGACAGAAGTGCTAAGCAGAAAAAAAAAAAAAAAACACTGCAAAATCCCAAACCCTCAATGATCAAGCAACTAAAGCTGAAGACCACAGTCAACGTTCTTCTTTCTATAGACACCCTGGTCCAACAGAGTCAAAATGTCTGCTCTCCTTCCTGTCTCAACCCTCATTTATTATTCATGTGCAGACCTCTGGCCCCATCAGAAAGCCTTGTTAAATCTTCTGAGGGATTCTTTTATTCCTCTTCCCACAACTCATTTTCTGCCCTCACAGAACATATAATATGGACACCGATTGAAAGACGTTTCCTTTTGGGAAGCCCAACACACACCAGCCTTCATCTAGCCCCCTTCTTCCTCATTCTTTTCTTTATATCATGAAGCTTCCCACAACTTTTGCGTTAAGGCACTTTATCTACAGTGGAATAAATCATCAAAGACACATTTGGTTGCACAAAGACAGTAAAATATGACAGCAATCGTGCCTTGACTGAAAATCCGAACCTATTAAACAATGTCACATCTGTCAGAGACATCAACATAGTTGGGTCATGAAGATGCTTCATGAATATTTATATAGATACATATAAAAGCTCATGTCATGTGTCAACTTCGACTGGTGATTTCAACCAAAAATATCCAAGTTCAAAATTACACATTATTTTGTGTTGTTGCCTCATTTTGCAGTGACAGGTAAAGCAAAATCTGTGAAATAAATTGACAGCAAGCAACGGTAGATGAAATATTAAAATCCTTTATTTAATTAAATGATTGACTAGTCTGTATGATTGGAAGGAAAACTATTATAGGAATTATAAGCACACTAAAAACTCGTCATAACCAGCGGAAAATGTCATGGTTGACCACTCCAAAGGACAAGGACCTTGAGTTTGAAAAAGAGTCTGAATTATATGATTTTAGAGACGATTTGGAAAAGTATTCAGTGAAGCAAAAAAGAAAAGAAAATGCCATGATTGTAGTCTTCATTGTATTCTCAGACTAATAATACAGTACTAGTAAAAGTTATTTACATAAGGCACAAAGTAGTTACTGTGCAGTAAAACTATTTACTATTCCATATTATATTTTAACAGTCACATTATTGCTGGATCCATGTGTATGTTGCATTTTATATACTGTTGGGAAGCTTATTCTATAGCACCATCCTAGTCAAAATTATTAGACCACCCTTGTTTTCTTCAATTTCTTGTTCATTTTAATGCCTGGTACAACTAAAGGTACATTTGTTTTGACAAATATAATGATAACAACAAAAATAGCTCATAAGAGTTTAATTTCAGAGCTGATATCTATCCATTTTCCATGTTTTCTTGATAATAACCAAAATCACTTCAGTTCTTACATCAATATCTATGGCATTGTACTGATAAAAACAGTGCTTTTAGGCATTCCATGTTTTCTTTTCTGTCTGTTTTAGTCACATGATACACACAGAAGTTAGTACTTGATTGCATAACCATTGTTTTTGATAACTTTTGATGGTCTAATAATTTTTTCCACAACTGTAGATTACTTGTTGCTTTTCACAGTAGTAATGATTCCTGTTTTAGAGAAAATACCTTATAATGGTTATAATGCAATTATTGCAGTGCTGTTAGATTATGTAAAATGGAATAATATGCTTCTGCAATCTGATAACCATCAGTATAAACAAATAGAACACCTTTCATTGGACTTTAGGCTGTTCTTTCTCATATAAAATATTATCCTTTGATTGCATAAGCATTGTTTTTGATGACTTTTGATGGTCTAATAAGTTTTTCTGTGACTGTATGCACGTAGTGTCTATTAAGAGCCATTAATCTCACCACAGTAAACTTTTTATGAACTCAAACAGGTCTGTTTTCAACCCATAATAATGTATAACTATGAGTATAAGTATAAACATTCTACTAGTGCTAGCAGGTAAAACACAAACTGATGCTCTGTAGAACTTTTGTTTTGCTCCAATTAAGTCTTATCTCTTTATAAAATAATATAAGAGATGTGTATTAAAAGAGTTACAGTCACCAAAAAAAAAAAAAAATTAAAATGGAAGAGAGCAGGAGTATGACCTCATTAATTCATTCACCAAAACTTATTCTGAGGGTATGAAAAGTTAATCATTCTTGTGACCTTTCCGCTGCTTAAAAATGTGATGGTGACTTTTTGAGATGTTTTGATAAAAAGCATGCAGACAAGCAAATGAAATGGGGCAGAAACATGGACCCGAGGAGCTCAATTCATGGAAGTAAAGAATTTATTGCCACTTGTTCCACGATTGATCCCAGCGTCAGCGTGATTTATTACTCGTACTTTAAAAAGTCAAGGTGGATCTAGGCAAAGTCACACAGAGCAAAGCAACACTGCCGGGCTTCTAAGGAATATACTGAGGAACAGTGTGCAAGAGGAGACCATATGTGCGTAATGACTTACATTACTTAATCCTTTATCAGGCAAGTGACCATCTTTGGTAATTTCTGCACACATACAGTTACAGTGAGGACAGTGAGTCACCAGTCTCAGATCCAATGTGGTCTACAGGGTCTGTAAGGTCCACCTCTGCATGAACAGTGAGTGTACCTGCTTTGTTAGGTACCATGAAGTAATGGTACTAATGTAAGGAATGATGTTCAAAGGGAGAATGTGGATGTGGACAGGTGTCTGGATCAGCACTTATGTTGGTCTAACGTTCTAAAAGTGATGTTCTAATGTTCTAAAATACATGCTCCTTTCACCTTACATGTGTTTTTCTTGTATTTTTTAATATTTTCTTCTTTGTAGTGCTGTCAAACGATCCAAATTTTTAATCAGATTAATCACAGGGTTGCTGTGGATTAATTTTGATTAATCATGATTAAATATCATTCATTTTTAATCTATATTAGTCTCGTTTCATTTTGCATGAGCAAACATACTCAAGAAAGAAGGGAATATATATGCAGTTAAAATTTCAACAAAACATCTTGAAACAACTGTTCCATCTTCATATTTCCATCCAGATGGCCAACGTGCTGTTTAGCATCCTTCATCTTTATGGGTTGGTTCTGCTGCCTGGCACTACCAGATCAAATGCCCATTTGTGCATGTGTGACGGTAACTCTACTTGGACAAACTGCCCAAAATGCATTGGCAGAGACATTCAGAGTCTTTCTGCGCTGCAGATGGGTTACTTGCATTAAAATTTTTAATCAGATCAATCGTGATGATGTTTTAATCCTCGTTAACGCGTGAATTTCAACAGCCCTATTTCTTTGATTTTTTTTTGCCACTTACAGGTAAGGAACCAAATATGGTAATTTTATTAACCTTGATTTTCTACATTAATTTTTTTGAAAAATTTCACAAAAGGAACCCATTCTTGCTATGTCCTCCAGTAACACACTAATGTTGACATTTTGAATTTCAGAGTATTTCTATGAGTGCCCTATAAAGGGTTAATGTTTGCTTCCCACACAGACACAAATGTCTTGTTTGACTAGCATGAAGACGCTTGTTTTTTTTTCTTCTCTTTAATTTGTTGCTGCATCGCCTGACCGTCGACACCAGGGAAGGATGCCACGCTATAACGCACACATCACATTTTGTGAGGCGTGTTTGTGTTTGTGTGTGACTTCTGATTGGGTGTAATCGTCTGCGGGCGGTATTGGATCTGTGGTTAACGGGAGAAAAAACAAATGAGTTTCCAAGGTCACTCTTAAAAGCGGTGGTCATAATTGAGCCGTCCCTGTAGATCTATCAAAAACAACAATAAACAAATGCCAATAATATCCCACAGGCCGATTACAGAGGCATCATCCTTCTCTCCTGCAGGAAGTACGTGAAAGAGATGGAAGAAAACGACAAAATGACCTTCATAGGCTGATGGAGAAGATAGACAGAAGAAGCAAGTGAAAACAAAAATCAGAGAATGCGTAATTACATGCGTTTTTTTTTTTTTTTCCTTCTTGTTCTAACAATCTACTCAACTAAAATGGTGCCTTCACCTCAATATTAAGACGTAAACGTTTGACAAGTGTCATTTCAGTACGGACATTTATCTTCCACCCGGCAGGTTTTCTTTCTTCCTGCGTCGCTTTTTGTCTGAATACCCTGTGGTTTGTGTGCATGAGCTGTTAGTTTTACAGAGTGAGTGCCAGATGATGCGGTATATGAGGAGACAGGTGAAACCATGCTAATGATATTGAACCTGGCAACACTGTCAAATCCCCCCAACACAGACGACACATTGTATTCCCCTGACACCACGGCATCCTGAAATAACTACATTGCTATGTTAAGAGAAAAGCATCTGTGTCTGCGTGTGTGTGTGTGTGTTTATTTTAACGTACGTCTATGCTGGTTCTTATCTGTGTGGGTGCAGTGTGTGCGTTTCTGAATGTACATGACTCAGAGCATAGCTTTCCATAGCTGATACCGAGCTAATAAGCTTTACAGTAACTGCACTACAGAGCTTTGGGTTATTTGGTTACAGTTTATGACGGTTTAATAGTCATAAAAGAGATACAGAGTCTATGAAATAAAGGTCGACAGTGACAGTTCCAACCTGCTGCCACCGCTGTCATGCCTTCATTACATTACTTAATATTATTGTTTTCCTACTGCATTTGTCATGTGATTATTTCCAGTTGCATGACAGTAGTGGCAGTACAGTTGTGCAAATATAACTTGGGCATAAAAATTTACCTAATGGAAAAATGACAATTTTGCCAAAAGTCTCATTTTTACTGTACTATCTTTATTCCATTGTTTTTATTTGGTAGTGGCTTATTGTTCTTATTTATCTATTTATTTTGTTTTTTTTCTAATTGTGTGTCTTTTTATGTTTTTTTTTTCTAATCTATTCTTGTATTTTAATCATTTATTTGGGTTTTATTTATTCTTCTGTATAGCACTGTTTTCTTCTATGTACAGTTTCTATGTCTTTAAATCTGTTCTGTATTTTATTCTTCTGTTTTGGTTTTAATTATTCTTCTGTACAGCACCTTGGTCCACTGCGGTTGTTTTAAAGTGTTTACAAATAAAGTTGGATTGGATTTTTCGAATTAAAAGTTTTGTGCGCTGGCAAAAGGTGGTTTTTTTGGGCGTAGCACAAATGGTATATCATGCAAAACTGCAATGGAAAGACCTTTTTTCGCAACTAGAGTCAGGTGAATTAAAAAAAAACAGATGATGTATGTTACAACAAGCAAAGAAGAAGAAGAGAAGAACATGTTGCGGTATGTGTGGACACACCAGGAAACCCAATCAGTTTTTAATTTGAGCGATAGAGATAGGGACTGGGGGAGAGGGGGAGAAGGGGGGAGTAGGGGGAGACACATGGAGGCGGTTGAGGATAAGTGAGTGGTGATGATGAGGGCAGGGAAGAGGCCGGACCACCGCAGCAGGTCCAGAGATAATCGTGAAAGAATCTGTGGTTGTCCTGGGAAAAACCTTATTAGAATATTTAAAATGGAATGTTTGAAAGTGCTAGGACAGGAGGTGCTCTCGGAAGAGCTGGGTCTTCAGGAGCTTCTTGAAGATAGGCAGGGATGACTCTGTTCTTGTAGCACTTGGTAGAGCGTTCCACCAACGTGGAACGACCCATGAAAAGAGCCTGGATTGTCTTGTACAAGGTCTGGGGACCACCAGACTACGTTCCCCAGACGAGCGGAGTGGTCGTGGGGCGACATAAGCTTTTATTAGTGCACCTAAGTAGACAGGAGCAGACCCACGGAGAATTTTGTAGGCTAGGATTAAAGATTTGAATTTGATGCGGGCAGCTATGGGTAGCCAGTGTAACTCAATGAGTAAGGGGGTGACATGTGCCCTTTTAGGCTGATTGAAGACCAGACGCGCTGCTGCATTCTGGACCATCTGTAGTGGTTTGACAACACAAGCTGGGAGGCCCGTTAGAAGAGCATTGCAGTAGTCAAGACGGGAGATAACCATAGTCTGCACCAGGAGCTGGGTGGCCTGTTCGGTTAGGTATGGCCTGATCTTTCTTAGGTTGAACAGAGTGAAACGGCATGATCGGGTGACAGAGGCAACGTGATCCGTGAAGGTCAACTGATTATCAATCATGACTCCCAAGTTACGTACTACACTGGTAGGAGCCAGAGGTATGGAGTCAATAGTGATGGAGATGTCCAGCTGTATGGTTGGCTTAGCTGGGAAGACCAGCAGTTCAGTTTTGGACAGGTTCAGCTGAAGGTGATGGGCTTTCATCCATGCAGATATGTCAGAGAGACAATCTGAGATCCGCACTGAGACTGTGGAGTCACAAAATAGAGTGGTAATATATAATAGAAATGAATATATCTGTAAATCACCCCATATTTACGTTCATCGCTATGTTTAATGGAATGACATCTCGTGTCATCTCGAAATTTATAAATAAACACATCATTGCCATTGTGATTTAATGGAAAAACCTACACTTTGGTTTTTTCGACATTTAGTAAATATCTGTAAAAATTTTGCGCATGTGTCCAATGGAAGCAACTAGTGATTGGTCTTACTTTATAATAAATGTTTTATTTATTTATCCTCTTAATATCCTCCTGAGACCCAGCAATGCTTTTGTCTTCTGTAGGGACAAAGGTTTTGCAGTTTTACTTAAAAAAAAAATCTGTCCATTGCAAAAGACATTCCATTCAAAAATAAATAAATAAAAAATAATTTTTTAAAAATGTATCTCAAAAAACTGTTGCATTATGCAGTTTCCAATCAAGACAAACTGTTTAATGTAAAAAAGGTAAAATTTTCACTTTCCTGGATCTCAGGAGGATAGGTAGACCTGCCTCAATGATGATTCATTTATTTAGTGTTAATTCATGAGGTTAACCATCTTTAGTCTTCTTAGTATTCAACATTTTAGCTGATTAAACAAACAAACAAAAGTTGTCCCCCCAATTTTTCTTATTTATCCCCACCATGTCACTATAAACCGAACCAAATAACCAGCCACACAGAAACAAACAAAAATAAACCAAACAGGAACAAAAAATGAATCAAAAGGAAGCAAGTCAAACTAAACCAAACAGAACAAACACAAAGTATGGACTGAACTTCAAAAATCTAATTCTGAAAACTGCTACTGTTTTATTCTGCAAATCACTTAGAACACAAGTACAGTGCTATTTGACATCAGTTACAGATGATAATCCACATGACCCCACACACTTGTTCTCCTCAACCTTGAGCTGTTCTATTCAGTCCTTCATGACTGAACACAGTCTGTTTAGTAGCAACATTTCCCAGCCCGGCAAATTCATTTTTGTGAAGATGAATGCATTTCAATAAATCCCTCTGAAAGATACTTGAAAATCAACGAGCTCATACTTGAACAAGTGTCACCCTCTGACCAACTCCTACAATGCACAAGTAGCAGTTACTCATTCTTTTTCCCTTATTTTTTACAATTATTTTTATTAACGGTGTACTTTCTAACAATAGTCCGTGGCCAGAGGGCAAAGGAGAGTTTAATTTAAAATGTTCCTCAAAAGGTAATCATCGTACAATTGTGCCATAGGAGTTAATCCACTTTGTTCATAATGACCATATAGCCAATCAAATAATAATGGCCTACAAGTAATCAGCCCCTGGAGGTGTCACATTTGTGCCATCCAATTGCGATGCTAAAGAGAATGTGTACTGTTGCTTTCTCATCGTGACATCGCATGACACTGCAAGGTCTAATTTAACTGAGTTGAAGCCAGATATAATTAGATAAACTTTCTCAAAACTATTCCATCAGTACCTGGATATTCTATTCTATTCTATTCTATTCTATTCTATTCTATTCTATTCTATTCTATTCTGTTTAAGAGTCTGGTTTAGACCAGCTCTAATTGTAAAATGTCATGAGATAACATTTGTTATAATGTGATGCTATATAAATTTCTATTCTATTCTATTCTATTCTATTCTATTCTATTCTATTCTATTCTATTCTATTCTATTCTATTCTAGAGTCTGGTTTAGACCAGCTCTAATTGTAAAATGTCATGAGATAACATTTGTTATAATGGGATGTCATATAAATATTCTATTCTATTCTATTCTATTCTATTCTATTCTATTCTATTCTATCTATTCTATTCTATTCTATTCTATTCTGTTTAAGAGTCTGCTTTACACCAGCTCTAATTGCAAAGTGTCATGAGATACGTTTGTTATAACGTGATGCTATATAAATATTCTATTCTATTCTATTCTATTCTGTTTAAGAGTCTACTTTAGGCCAGCTCTAATTGTAAAGTGGTCATGAGATACTATATAGATACTATATCAGATACTATATAAATAAAATTTGATATTCTATTCTATTCTACTGTAGTTTATTTAGGAGTCTGAGATAATGATATGATGTGATGCTACATAAATAAAATGTGATATTCTATTCTCTAATCCACCTCCTTCCCTCACACCTCCTTCCTTCAGGTCATTAAAGTGACTGTATGAAGGTGTGCAACTCACTAGTGAAAAAAGCCCAGATGAAGACCAGAGGTCACAACGCGTTGGCTGTATTTTAAAGACTGCCATGAATTAATAAAGGCATTTTATTTTTACACAAATCCTACAGTGTGCCTTGGATATATATATATTTTTTTTAATCTAGCATGCTAATGTGGATTTTTTTGTGATATTCTATTCTATTCTATTCCATTCTATTCTATTCTATTCTATTCTATTCTATTCTATTCTATTCTATTCTATTCTATTCTATTCTGTTCTCCAGACATCAAGGTAAAAATACTCATGAGCAGCAGCAGGAGAGGATAATGTTCGAGCATATAGAAAGCAGAAGGACAAACACTGAAGTGCAAGTGCTCAAAGGCTTTTTCTGGATTAATGTACAGTAGAGACTGCTGCTTGTTTCAGATGATACCAAACATACAAATCAGGTTTTTTTTTCTTTTCTTTCTTTTTTTTTTAATTATTATTATTTTTGAGGTTTATGTGGTCATTAAATGCATGCATGATTTAACAGTAGCCCATTAGTAACACCAACTTACTGGCATTCATAAAACTAAATGGCATATAAGCCTATGTTGCTGCACAATCTGCTCCCATGCACTTTTTATAATGAAGGCACGGAATAGTGCCGAGTCAGAATTTTCCCCTTAAACAATAGGCCCCCAAGGCTCCTACGTATTAAAGGGTAGTACAGTACATAAAGGTCACCGTAAAGTATAAAGCAACCTAATTAGCTGCAAGTGGGTAACATATACAAAGTAATAACAGCCATTAAACTTATTCAAGGCTTATTTTGATGAGTTTTTAGTGAAAAATTCAGAGGATTTGATTATTTTATAATCATTGAAGTAATTTTTGTATTGCGCTACACTTTTAAATGTGCAAATCTTACTTTATAGTATGCTCATGAGTGTAAAAAAAACAAAGAAAACAGTTTTATCTCAACAAAGTGCCTTGAAAAGAACAACCACTATCTATGTCCATGTACGTCATTTTAGATTCAACAGCTTCTACCCACATTCTTCAGTTCTACTCTAAATCACCCACTCCAATTTTCCATATTATTTTCTATTTTCGCTTGTATATCTGGTGATGTCCCCAGGATGTTTGACTATTGTTAGATACCAGTGTGTCTTGAATCAGTTACCATTGCAACCACTACTGGCATCTTTTCACTTGGACTATTCTTTCTTCCTGAACAGAAATAAACAAGACTCCATGTGCCATCTATCAATAGCACCAGCATGCAGGCATTCCTTATTCAATCCCTTTGTTGAGATGGCACCTGCCTCCCTTCTTGCACCAAGGTAGATGGAGGAAATCAATTGAGGTTGTAATTATGCAGATCAGGTGGTGCAGTGCAGTTTTTATGCTTTTTGGCACGAAATTGAGCTCCCATTTCAACCCACTCAGGCCATTTCTTACCGCAAGCTACAAGAGGTTCTGCAGATTTGACTTGTGGTTAAACCTAAAAGCGTGCAAAACCCTTCACATAAATTATCATGCACATGTTTTTTTTTTTTTTTTTTTATTGGGATGTAGAAAAAAGACTCAAAATATAGTTTACAAGAGCTTCATTCCTCAGTTCTCACCTCTCAGTCTAAATTAACAAAGAAAAATCAACAAATAAATACAATTTCTTATGTCATTTCATGCTACATGCGAACCGCAGAGTCACATATAATGAAATATGATCAATATTTAGTAATTACAACCATCAGTCATATTTCATTCCTTATTTTCTTACAAGATCCACAGAAAGGGACATAATTTCCTAAAAGGTAATTATGGATATTACTTAATGACACCAAATATCACCATAACTCAAACAAATAAGGGTAGAAATGATAAAAAATGGTTAAAAGAAATAATAATAAATAATGTTTTCAACTGTACTACAACCAACTCTTCAGTTTCTCCTGGTTTGATTTGCAGCCAAATATTTTCCTTTGCACCGGCATCAAATCCAGTCTTGTGTCTTAGGTTTGGAGACTCAAAAGAAATCTGCATCATTTAGATACATTTATCTGCTGATTATGTGGCAATTAACATAAGTGTGAATATTCACTTGCAATTCATACTATTGCAAAAGTGTTTTTACGGTCGCCTATTGAGGCCTGGATATGTTTGAAAAGGTTAATGATTAATCTATTTACCTTCCCACTCAGTGTGATTGAAACACTCTTCTAACACTCAGACTCCTTTAGTCTTTAGATTTTCCAGTTTCTATAATTATTTGGTGCTATTTGATGCTCTCTATTTCTAGTTAAATCCTCATAAAGAGGCACATGAGCCTGTAAATATCAGGATAGCTGAGTTGGTTTATTTTGTTTCTATGCTTCTTTGCTTTGCTTGGTAATAGGTATTTTTTAATCTTCTGTAAATATACTCATGCTTCTCTTAATAAATAAATGATATTTTCACTTATGTGCTGAGTTCTGTTAGAAATAAATGCTGGTGAAAGGTAAAACAAATTATACTAATTTCTTTTAAATGATAAATACAATTATAACATAGGAGTCATGTTACAGTATATGCAGTAAGAAACAACAAATGCACATATATCTTAATTAACATTAGCCAGTGTATAGAAAACACACGTTACTTTCGTGAGAAAACATTCCTATTAAATTCAACTAACCATTATGTATTGTAAATATATGTCTAAAATTTGTAAGAAACAATTTCTTAATACCTTGTTACAAAACAATGCACCTTCAATGGCAGCTCACTGCTTCTAATGTGTGCTAATGCTAATGCTCTGTGATGTGTGTGTATTAGGATGGACAAAATGCAGAGACCATATTTCCATATGGGGATGATAAAACAAGATAACCTTCACCTTTAATGGACAAATCAGTTGTGACACATCACACATACAGCTTGTAGGACTTGCCATTCTCCTGTGATTTGAAGCATTATTATGATTAAAATGTTAATGTCATGTTTTGTCAATAAATGTCAAGTCATTGTTTCTATGAATCTTAAAGGCAGATTTTTCTTAATGACATAGTTGAATGTGTGTTCTGCAAGCAAGATTAGTCCAATTAACAAAAATAAAAGTTTTAATTATTGACCTATTATTAATTATAGTTTATTTACTACAATATAAAATTATTAGGGCTGTCAAAATTAATGCATTAACATGGATTAATCCATAATCATGATTAATCTGATTAAAAATTTAATGCAATTAACCCATCTGCAGCGCAGAATGACTCGAAACATCTCTGGCAACCTGTTTCAGGCAGTTTGTCCAAGTAGAGTTAGCATTGCGTATGCACAAATGGGCAGTTGATCCGGTAGTGACAGGCAGCAGAACCAACCCATAAAGATGGAAGACACTAAACAGCACGTTGGCCCTCTGGATGGAAATATGAGGACAAAAAACCCAAGATGGAACAGTTATTTCAAGTTCTTTTATTGAAACTGTTGAAGGTGTTTTATAAACACATTAAGTGCATGTATATTCCCTTCTTTCTTGGGTCTGTTTGCTCTTGCAAAATAAAATGTGATTACTATAGAATAAAAATGAATGATATTTAATCATGATTAATCGAAATTAATCCACAGCAACCCTGTGATTAATCTGATTAAAATTGTAATTGTTTGACAGCACTAAAAATTCTATAATGAATTGTATCCTTATCATTTTGCAGCTCAGTTGCCTGTTAGCAGTAAACATGTGAATTCAGTGTGCCCCAGTACTTTCATTGTATATCGTATATTGCAGGGTACATCACTGTGTTTTCTCACGAAGGGGGGTAAAGCTATCCTTGTCCCAAAGGATTTGGATCCCATGAATGTTAAAGTGAGTTTCTTCTTCTGACAGTGAAGCCACATGTTTGGCTATCTCATGCATGTGATAATGAACCACATCAGAATATCTGAGAGACGGCAGTGGATCAACCAGAGATGGACATCTGGTGTCCCAGTTGCTCCTCTCTTTCATCTCATGCAGACTCCTCTGTCCCATGTGGTACTTTGTCTTTCGGTGTGTATCCATGCAACTCCCTGTCTCTTTAAAAAAAAAAAAAAAAGTTTTGCAAATTTTGCACTGGCTCCCTACCATCTCACCTAGAATGTGAAGATAGATATGAATTGTCTGAATAGCAAATGTGATAGATATAGGGGGAAGGAGAGCGAGGCAACAGATAAGCAGCTTCCTGAGGACACACTGGATGAGTCATCCAGGCACAGAAAACTGCCAAAACTCAACCACAACTTCTACTTTCACTGCCTCTTCATCTGCATTGTCCCTCCTGTGTCCACCCACATTTTTTTCCCCAGGAGATATTTTCTTTTAATTAGTTTGAGGGTCGCTGACAAAGCCATTTCCTCCTAATACATGAAGCAAAGTATGGGGTGCAAAAAACAGATAGAGGACCCTTTATTCCAGCATTGTCTTTGCTATCCCTTTGTTTAGTATTCACATTTTTTTTTTCATCTTTTTGTAGAGATTAGCATTTATTCTCTCTCTTTTGTCGTCACAGTGCGTAATCCTTCCCTCTGTTTTACTCTTCTGCTCCATGCCTACTTTGGGGATGATAGGCTATGCA